>NW_024427107.1:34909128-34955682 GCF_017311325.1 Ursus maritimus | reverse complement strand
GAACACAGTTTTTATTGTAAATGAAGCATCTTTCTTCAGGTCAAAAATAAAGTGACGGTAATTCTTGATAGGTGTGCTAATGACACAGCTGTTTTCCGGCTCATTATATTCACTAAATGGTAGTTCCCATTTTATAGAGGCAGCAATAACAGCATTTCACATTAGTCTTTTGAAATTAGTTGTTTGCCTCTTTTCCCCTCTAGATTGAATGTACACTCTGAAAGAGTTCATATTTTTGGAATCCAGAACTGCTAGTGCAGTTGGAGGAATGAAACCTTTTATATTTTTCGACACTTAATTATATGATATGTGAATTGAAATGTAGATCTCTCTGCCAGTATGCATGATCCTCAGATCCCAAAGGAGGGGGAAAAAAGCAAAACGTCATAGTACTGTGTGGTGCAATTATATCTGGAATTTGAGGCTCCTTACCTTGAGTGCAGTGCGCTGATGAAGCATTTTTTAGTACACTGTTCTTTTCTGCATCATAACCATCACCAAGTGGTTTCTGAACAAGAGTGGATGCAAGAAGAAACAAGAAAAAAGGTAAGGACCTAAAAAGAAAACAGGGTCAACATACACACATTGATTTTTCTCTTTTTCCTCAGATCTTTCTATTCTAGGGCCTAAGCACATTTGTGGCATAGCAATGCTTCTTAAACATTCATTATTCACATATGTAAATGGATTAAAAACCATAAATATTTATGTTATTATGTGTTATGCATGAATAATTATGAGTTTTTAAGTTTCAAAAATTAGTATTCTTTATGTCAAGACTTAATAAATACTAATTAACAAGAAAGTGATCCACATCTGACATATCACTTAACCTTTTGGTGTCCATATTTTTCAATCTAAATTAATCTGAAAACAAAGGTTTGTTTTTTTTTTAACATTTGGAGACTATAGAAGTTATTGTGTATATTTAGCATAAGTAGTAAACAAAATATTCAGCAAATGCCATATCTCCCTTCGTTTGAAACACATATATTTATTAAAATAATTTATATTTCATTCTTCCTCAAAAATAGTCAGACATTAAGGAATATTCCAGAATTGTGAATTTTGAAATGATTTGGAAGAGTCCCCGTTAATATGTTACTTCTTTCCCCTATTATCGTGAATCTGTGTTTTGAACATTTTTCAAAAATGTAGACACTATCCAAAGTGATTTGACCCATAGAGGTGGAAGAATTTTCCTTTTGTCCTTGTAGGTTCTTTGGCTGGTCTAATAATTAAATTGACATAAGACAGATTCTAATGACTTTACATCAACAACCAGGGATGTACTGTATGGTGACTAACATAATATAATAAAAAAATATTATTATAAAAAAAAGATTAACAGAAGAAAAGTAAATTTAATTCTATTTGTATGGAGCCTAATAAAAACAGAAGACCCAAAGGTAAGCCAGGCAATTAAGGCTTATATGCTATCACCAGCTAAGGAATAGGATAGGAACCTGGGGCTTCAGAGGGGAAGAGGGTAATTCACAGGACATAAGAAAAGCTCCTAGAAACAAACTGAGGGTTTCAGAGGGGAGGGTGTGGGGGATAGGTTAGCCCAGTAGTGAGTATTAAGGAGGGCATATATTGCAAGGAGCACTGGGTGTTAAACGCAAACAATGAATCATGGAACACTACATCAAAAACTAATGAAGTACTGTATGGTGACTAACATAACATAATAACAAAAAGAAAAAAAAGAAAAAAAGAAAAGAAAAGCAGATGTTTGGTAATTAGATGTTTGCCTTGCCATACATACTGGTTGTTCCGATAAAAAGTTATCTCTGGTAATAGCTCTCTTTCTGCACCAGGCCCCCTATCTGAATTTTTTTAGGTAGTTAAGGGAGAAGTAAAATTTCTTCTTGAAACTGCTGGGTCTTGATTGCCTTCAGCTCAAAATAGCCACATGCCAAAGTGGCACATTTTGGGATGGCATATTCTGCTCCCCTTCAGACCTACTGAGATGTACTGCAGCATTATTTCTCCCAGAATTACATTGGGTTAATCTTTGAAAATTGTGATGAACCCTGAAAATTGTGCCTGCAAAATCATTGCAGAAATTCATGACTGTCTTAGTGAAAAAGTCTATTTTAGTGGTTGCTTTGAACAGGCTTTCTCCTAAGGTTTATATACCAAAAGCCAGTGTGTGTCAGCTTTTGTGATAAGATAATGAAAGCTTCCCAGAATGGCATTGTCTTTGCCAGATACATCTAATAAGCATCCCTTAGAAATTTTTTTCCTCCAAGTTATAATTTTACTTTTTCTTTCCCAGCGTTGAAAAAGAAATATAGCTAATTAAATGTAAACGGCCTTGTTCTCTTTCTTTAAATGCTACAATACCCTTTATAATTCTTGGTACAGGCAGTAAATTTGAATACAATAGTGTGAAATCAAATTAGTGCATTTATAATATATTTGTGTGGTTTTATAAGGTGTGATTTTTTATTTTCAGTTCACATATGTTACTGTTGAATGGAGCATGAATTGCACTTAATTAATTGGCACGGACATAGTTTTGTTTCTTTTTTAAAGCATAAAGATGTTGGTTGTAGCATTACTTACAGTAACAAATTTAAATGGCTAAAATGGGGGTGTCTGGGTGGCTTAGTCAGTTAAGCCTCCGACTCTTGGTTTCTGCTCAGATCATAATCACATGGGTCATGTGATGGAGCCCAAGCTTAGCTCTGTGCTCAGTGGGGACTCTGCTTGAAGATTCTCTCCCACTGCCCCTACCCCCATCTCTCAAATCAATCAATAACTCTTACAAAAATACAACAAAAATAAATGGCTCAAATGGAGGCTTAATAATCTTACATTTGCTAGCCAAAATACTATTTAACCATTGCAAATACTTAGAGATAATATAATAGTATTTTATCATAAGGGAATTGCATATGTATTTTCAGGTTTTTTAAACTGAGTTTGTATTTTAAACTTTTTATTATAAAAAAATTGAAAATACAGAACAGTTGGAAGAATGAATAATGTACCCTTAATATCGAGATTTAACAATTTTAAGTGCTTGCCTGTATTCTCTATGTCTGTGTGTGTGAGAGAGAGAGAGACAGAGAGAGAGAGAGAGAGAAAGAGAGAGAGAGACGGACCAATGCAACATGCATGCCCAAGTTTTTGGTGAAACATTCGAAAGAAAGTTGTTGATAGCAGGAAACTTCATATCTAAATACAGGATCCAAGGACTACCTGTGCATTGAATTTGGTTGTTATGTCTACTTAGATCTTTTAACTGACAGTTCTTCCTAGCTTTTCCCCATGACATTTTGTTGTTGTTGTTTTCTTGTTGAGACCAGGCCAGTTGTCTTATAAATGATTGCACATGCTGGAATGTGTTTGATTGTTTCTTTTAAGTGTCATTTAACTTACTCCTTTCTTCCTATAAACTGGAAGAAGTTAGGTGTAAAGGCTCAATTAGATTCTAGTTTAAACATGTTGGGCTTCTACCTGTTTGTACTTCATGAATGATTCTGTGACCTTTAATGCTTAGCTATTCTATTTTGCATTGCGTATAATATCAAAGTTCCATTATGTCTGATACACTTGATCGCTTGTTTAAGGTGGCAACTACTGTATCTCTGTGTTGTAAAGGTACACTTTCCCAGTTAAATTTAGCATAAATACATACATGTACACATGAGTGCATGTGAAATTTTAATAGTGTTAGTGGGTTGTATCAATCTGAGTTTCCTAGTTTTGATATTGTACTGTAATTATGTTAAGAGTTGGGAAGGTTAGGGAAGAGTATAAGGAATCTGTTCTTTCTTAAAGGTGTAATGTGAATCCATAGTTATTTCAATAAAGTTTTTTTTTAAACAGCAGCTAATTTATGGGCTGATTTTTAGTATTGTATATTGCTAACAATGAATAAATTAACCTAATAATTGGCATTTATCTTTATCAATTTTTATGCCAATAGGTTCAGTAATTATGTACGAGCTTGGTCAAGCATATGGCATTATTAAACATTGCTTAAATATTAAATTTTGTAAGAAATTCTCATCATTTATTTTTACTCTGTGGTTTTGAAGTCTATCTAAGGCAATGAATCGGTTGAATGGGGAAAGTACTAGCTATTCAATAGTAGCTGTACCAAGGCAGACTTTTCCTTTCTGTAACTCCAGCATGGCCATCAATAGTCTTCTCCTCAAATTTCCCTTCATTCCACCTACCCCTTCAAACAAGCAGTGACCTGGGATGGTAAACATGTGGATGTCTGTCCAAGGCTCAGAACTCATTGCCATTTTCTTCTTCTTGCTCAGATGTACATAATGGTCTATGCACTGAGGCCTCCCAAACTCCAGTCCTGTGAGACTGCTTGATAAGTCTGGCTAGCAAGGGTAGGCCCAGGCTGGTGAGCACTCGGCTGGGTGTGTCAATCTCCTTCAGCTTTGAGAAGCAGTAGAAGGAAATACAGGCCTACCACAGAGCAAAAGGCCACCATTTTTTCCTCTGCCCTTTAAGCATTCATGCAAATTGCTTTTTCCCTTATTATTGCCACAACTTTGTCTTTCATTCACTATTACTACATGCCTGATTTTTTTTTCATAGGAACCACGTTAACTTTGAACATCAGATTTCCCCAACACTCTCTTGGCCACATCATACCTCCCCCAAAACAGTACATGATTGCTTGTAAACAAATCTGTATTTATAGACAAATGCTGTTCTGTATTTTTTCCCTGTAGCTAGTGAGTTTCCTTGATAAGACTGTCATTTTAATAAATAGTCTGATATTCACATTAAGCAGTTACCTAGGTTTGAATAATCTCAGGTGTATATTATTCATCCTAAAGTGGTATGATGAAAAAAATAGAGAAATTTGTTCATTAAGCATGTGTGGGTCTCCTACAATATGCCAGACTCAGTTCCCAAAGTTGATAATTCAGTGGTAAGGAAACATACTGTCCCTTCTTCTATGGGCATATAGCACAGTGGAGCAGGGGAAGATTGTGTCACTTTAAAAATGATAATATAGTAACAGATGGTGTAAGTGCTGTAAAGTGAAATTACAGACTACTGTGGAACAGTATAAACAGGGTCACCTAATTTCAGTCAGGGGGCAGGTAAGGCCTTTCTGTGGGAAGGAAATTTCAGCTGAGAATGCATAGGGGATTCACAGTTAATTGGATGAATGGTGCGAGGAAGGGAAAGAACAATCATAGTAGAGCAAACGGTGTAGGAGAAGTCTTAAGGAAGAAAAGACCTTTACTCTGTCAGCAACTGAAAGGATGCCGATGTAGGTAGAGCGTCATGAGCACAAAAGGGACCTGCAATGGCTGTGCAGGGGCTGGAGACAGGGACCGAGTTTGAACTCCATTTTAGATGCAGTAGGAGGCAAATCAGTAGCTTTGAGTTGGCATTCCAGTCATCTCTGTGAAAGGCAGCGGCAGCTCGGAGTAGGATGGTGACGGTGATGATGGCAAGGAACCAAGAGTTTTGAGATGCTATTTCAGAGGTGGGGAAGACTGGAGGAAGCCCACAGTGGCACGGCGGGCGAGGGCTGAGGGAGCAACTGATGCCTTCTGGAAATGTTCAGTTTAGACACGTGAGGCATTCACAGATTTACATCAAGTTTTTGGTTAAATAACGAATCTATACTTTAGAAGAGAAGTAAAAGTAGATCACGTCTGCTAATTAGCTTCTAAAAAGTCTGAAAATAGCCCCCTCTCCTGAGAGTAGATCAATAACTGATCTCCGTATTTACACAGCAGGAGGATACTTTTTCTCTAGAGTTGTCAGCAAACAATATGCCTGTATTAAGACAGAATTTAAAAGAGAATAAAAAAAAGCAAATCAAATTTCTCTTGTATGTTGCTGCCTTGTGGTATACACCCTGCAATACTCTGTGTATTTGTCATCTTTGTGAACAAAGTGAAGTGGTCTGCCTGGGTCCCACACTACATGGAAAGAAAAATTTGTGTAAACTTGTATCTAAAGTGAAATATTGGTGTTTAAGTAGGAATTCCTCTTTGGTAATTTTTAAGGACTATTTTTTTTTCATGAGTTGATTTTGCAAATGTGCTAGTTTTGATTATTTTTAGGGTATGCTTCCACCCCTTCCACCCCCTTTTATAAGGGCTGTAGCCAAAAAAAGGCCCGTGATAAGATAGAAACAACAGATTTAGAGCTCATGTTCTTTCTTTTTCTGTACACCTTTATGTATCATACCTTGCTAAATAATGGAATACATACTAAACATCTGCCTATTCAAGTGAAATTTTTGTATTCTTGTGACATCTGCATAGCTTTTGACTTCTAAAAGAATAACTTATCTTTACTTTGTCCTTTCCTCCTTAAATCTGTTTCCTTTCAAGAAATATTTAATAAGCTTCTACCATGTGCAAGACATTTTTCTGGAAATGGGGAACCACGAATGAACAAAGACAGATATCTTTGCCATTGTGGAGCTTATATTCTAATGGAGAGAGAATGAACAATAAATAAAACATGTACTGTGTTAAACAGTGATCAACACGGTGAAGGAAAATAAAGCAGGGGAGGAGGGAGAGTGAAAGCACATGTGGGTGGGTGGAGTGAGGGAATTCAATTTTAGATAGTGTGGTCAGAGGAGGTTTCACTTAGAAGGAAAATTTGCATAGAGACTTAAATAGCATTTTAAATATCCTCTCTCTACGAATCATTCACAAGCTCAATTTCTGAAATGGCAATCTATAGTGACTGTGATATGTTTACATCCTCTGTGACAGAGTGCTTGCTAAATTATTTGTACCATTGCTTTCTACCACTATGAGTTGTGGATAAGTTGAATAGAAGCAAAACCTGAATATCGGCAGTTTATATCGCTGTCTGCCAAGGCTGCTGTCAATGAGAAATCGTTCTGAATTCACCTATGACTCCATATTACCTTCTGATTTTGCAAATTGACTATGCCTATCTTGAGGCAAAATTTCCATTTCCTCCTGTATTAGTGGCAAGTTGAGGTTGTGTTCCTATCTTCACACAGCAGCATATGTCTGTCCCAAAGAGACACTGGCCTTGTCTCAGGATTGGGGTGATAGAACAATGTGAAGTGCTTCTCTGAGAAAAACTGGAATATACTTCAGGCTTTTTTTTTTTTTTTTTACCTGATTTTTTTCTGATCCTTCAGCTCAGAGAGCTTTCAGTTTCATTGTTCCATTAATATTCATGGTCAGTTATTTCTCTGTCAGAATCCAGTAGGTATTTAGCCATTCTTACTATTTTTGGATATACATTACAATAACTTAAAATGTTTTATGTGGAGGGGCGCCTGGGTGGCACACTGGTTAAGCATCTGATTCTTGGTTTCGGCTCAGGTTGTGAGATGAAGCCCTGCATTGGGCTCTGCACTCAGCACGGAGTCTGCTTGAGTTTCTGTCTCCCTCTCCCTCTGCCCCTCTCACTCATGCTCTTTCTCTCTCTCTAAAATAAATAAATCTTGAAAAAAAAATTTTATGTAGAGATTGGCATAGTTTTAACACCCAGTTAAAAGCTCTCGTAGTTAGACAAAAAACCCTGGCTTCCTTTTAAATTATCAGAATAGGTGCGACTAGGTGGTGCAGTTGGTTAAGCCCCTGACTCTCGGTTTTGGCTCGGGTCGTGATCTCGGGGTCCTGGGATGGAGTCCCCTGTCAGGCTCCACACTCAACAAACAGTCTGCTTGGGTTTCTCTCTCCCACTTCCTCTGACCCTCCCTGCCATGTTCTTTCTCTCTCTCCCTCTCTCAAATAAGTAATCTTTAAAAAATAAAAATAAATAATCAGAATATCATCTGCTCACATACTATTAGCAGTAAGCCCTGGATCTTCATGCCCATGTAATTTTCCTGGATCAGTCTTTTCATGGATAACTTTGTATCTCAAAATCAGTGTAATGTATCTACGATATGTGGATCAAGATATGTATTAATTCAGGCTACCTGGTGCCATAAAAATTATCAAGAAAGGGTTAATAACATAAGAAGATATTGGTAGGAAAAAGATGCATGGCTAGAGTCATAATATGGCTGAAATCTGAAGAGGGAGCAAAGAACAGCAGCTAAAACTGTACACAGGATTGTGAAGGAAAGTAAGATAACTAGTTTCAATATAATTTTAACAATAGTAACAACCAACTGTGTACCAGGACCTCAGAAAGTCCTTAAAACAGTAATTAGGGCTGCCTGGGTGGCTCAGTCCGTTAAGTATCTGACTCTTGATCTTAGCTCAGGTCTTGATCTCAGGGTTTTGAGGTCAAGCCCTGTACTGGGCTCCACACTGGGCATGGAGCCCACATAAAAACTAAACTAAACTAAACTAAACTAAAATAAAATAAAATAAAATAAGACAGGATTTATATTATGAGTCAGTTATTAGTTTGTAATACCTCAATGACTAGTATCTTAACCAGGATAACCATTATTAAGGGACAGAGCAAGAATAGGATACAAACTTAGAACTGTTAATTAAGCTACTTCTTTTTATAAATAACAAAGGTCGTAGAGACGACAGCTCCGGATAAGTAGAATGAAGTACAACTATCCAAAAATTCCTAAGAAAATTTTTATATTCGGATTGGTGTAGATGGGAAAAGTTTCATTTTTATCATATCACCTGAAATCTAAGAATCCCCGGTTGATTTTGTGCGTGTGTGTGTGTATGTGTGTATGTGTGTATGTGTGTATGAATGACTATATGAATAACTCATAAATCCTAGAAAATCTAGTCAGGCTAAACTATTGTTAGCCAAAAGATTAGGACAGCCCTATATTAAATCACTTATTAATATTTAAGTAGGGGAAATTGGAAGTATTTTCATGAAACACACTTACCTAAGTAGTACAAATATATGATTTCCAAGTGAGATATTGTATGTAAACTCAAAATTTTGAAATGAAGTGCAATAGTATATTTTAAAACAAACCTAGTTTTTCTAATATTAACACTTTGGATAGTCTTTATTCTGAAATTTTCCATAGAAAATAATTGAATGTCATCAGGTATAACATTTTCTTCGAAGGTTTTTTTTTTTTTTTTTTTTGGCCATTAGTAAGAATTTATGGTGAAACATATTCTGTGCAAGCTAATTAATTCAACAATGTTTATAAATATTTGCTATGGGGCAAGTCATTTATTTTCACTAGATGTAAGAGTAGACATTTTTTACATAAAATGACCAATGCTATGATTGAGTAAAGTCAGGATAATGTGAGAGCGTATAGAAGAGGCAGTTGACCCAGATTGGAATCACTGTGATGATTTTTTTTCAAGATAACTTTGTTCATTTAGGGTGACCATATAATTTACCATTCAAACCAAAACATATTTGAGGGTGAAAGAGGACACTAATTAAAAATACAGGGAATGTTGGGTATAATGTGGGCATAGCAGGAGGGATGGCCTCTTTATTCCATCCCTAGCATTTTAGGTATGGAGATCTTGTAAATGTCTGTAAATGTATACATGTCCATATGCTGCTCTCTTATTCAGGAAAACTGACTTAATCCACAAATCTGGCAGGGACTTGTCCGTGCTACTTCTGTTTTTTCCATCTAAAAAGCTCTGGAGATAATGTAAAATGCTGAAGTTAAATATTTTTACATTATCTTTTAATCAAATTGTATGGATCAGAGCTTAGGTGGTTAGCTACAAAAACAATTGTGATCACTGTAAGCAAATTGATTAGCTTGATTTCTTTGACAGTTTTGATGTGAGACAGTGAAAATGACAGTAGTTTAGTTTGAGAAGGGTCACAGATTGCACAGGGAAATGCCATGGAGGCCTGCATGTTTGTTGAGAGATGCTTTTGCTTGGTTTGCAGGACCAGTGGTTTTGGCGAGTGAGAAACAACAGGGTGATGGATGGATACCCCATGCAAATTACTTACTTCTGGCGGGGCTTGCCTCCTAGTATCGATGCAGTTTATGAAAACAGTGATGGGAATTTTGTCTTCTTTAAAGGTAAGGAATTTTCCCATGTCTTGTTCTGTTGTATTTTGGTCATTTTGTTCAGGGCCCTATATAGCACATATAGAAATGAATAAGTAAAACCTATTGAGTGAGGTTAGGTAGCTTATTCGTCTTATGAAATGAACTGTGTATGTTGACTAGCTATATAAATGAAAAGGAAAAAAAAGAAATATAAATGAAGTAAAATCAATGATAATGTTTAACTCTCAAATTTATGTTTTCTTACATGGCATTCTCATATATAAGTCAAATTTAGAAGGCGTTGTGTGATTTCTTAGAATTTTTTAGATTTGGTTTAAAATACCAAAATAAATGAAATGAATGAATGAATTGATAATAAAAAGCCATTTTTCCACTAACTAAAGGTCTTTGAGTTTTTTTCAGAGTATTTGGAGTTACTTGCTGTTTTTATAAAATGAAATCTATTTTACTTCTTATTTTCATGTACGGTATAAACTCTTAATTTTTACTTGATTTAGTAAGTTTGTTAGTTTCCTGAAAACTAAGAAATTACTCATAAAGGCAAGGAAAACTCATGAATAGGAAAAAAATTCACCCAATTAATTTCACCCAATAAAATTTATTGGTTTTTCTTTATCTAAATGACAAATTTTAATTGCACAAATACTAACTGCCTGGCATGTAAAAGTGAGATTACCTGGTAAAGTGAACTTATTTGGGGCATCTGGGTGGCTCAGTCAGTTAAGTGGCTGACTTCAACTCAGGTCATGATCCCAGGGTCCTGGGATTGAGCCCTGTGTTGGCCTCCATGCTCTCCCTATCCTTCTGCCCCTGCTTGGGGGCTTTCTCTCTCTCTAATAAGTGAACTTAATCAAGTGCCTGGTATTCCATTCTCAAAACTTACTTCAAAACAATAAGTCATAAATCTGTTGGGGGAAATGCAGGGAAAAGAAAGAGATTGAGTTGGGGAATTGATAGAATTGTGAGGAAAAGGTATAGGATAGAACTACCCTACAAACCAGCAACTGGTATTTACCCAAAGGATACAAAAATACTGATTCGAAGGGGCACATGCACCCTGATGTTTATAGCAGCATTATCAACAATAGACAAATATGGAAACTGCCCAAATGTCCATCGACTGATGGATGGATAAAGAAGATGGAAGAAGATGGTGTGTGTGTGTGTGTGTGTGTGTGTGTGTGTGTGTGTGTGATGGAATATTACTCTGCCATCAAAAAGAATGAAATCTTGCCATTTACAATGATGTGGATGGAGTTACAGTGTATTATGCTAAGTGAAATAAGTCAGAGAAAAACAAATTTAAGACACAAAACAGATGAACGTCGGGGAAGGGGAAAAAAAAAAAAGAGAGAGAGGGAATACTGTTGTATTCCCCGTATCTTAAACCAGGGATTGACTCTTAACTATAGAGAACAAAATAAGGGTTAATGGAGGGAGGGAGGTGGGGGATGGGCTAAATGGGTGATGGGCATTAAGGAGGGCACTTTTGATGAGCACTGGGTGTTTTATATAAGTGATGAATCACTAAATTCTACTCCTGAAACCAATATTATACTGTATGGTAACTAACTAGGATTTAAATAAAAACTTGAAATAGACAAAAAAAGATGTTTGAGCTGAAACTGAGAAGAACTAGAGTGCAGAACATATCGATTGATTGACTGACTGATTGATTGATTGATTGAATGTATTAGCCAAGAGCCTAAAGGGCTGAAAAGAAGTTTAAACAGTCATGGAGGTAGAAGGAAAGAAAAGGGGATCTTAACACCTCAAAAAAGCAATTGTTCTCGGTTTCAAACTAGATGAATTTATAGTAATGATGAGGATAATGAAAACATAGACTATGAGAAACACCTGTAATATTTTAAGTGAGATACAATTTATCCATATAAAATGACATTGTATACCTAGGATTTATTTTATCTTTACAGATTGCTCCTGGAGGAAGGAGGGGGTATAGTACATTAGTTTTAAGCACATGAGGATTCTGCGATCATACTGCCAATTTTGAACACTTAATAGCTGTATGAACTGGGCAAGTCACTTAATTCTCTTTGTCTCAGTTTCTCCATCTGAAAATGGGGTTAGTATTACTCCCCATCTCAGGATTAGCTTGAGGACTAAATTAATTATTACATGTGAGGTGCTTGGCACATAAAAGTTTTCAATAAATCTCAGCTATTGCTATTACTAGTATGGTTACTGGTAATATTATTGCCCTCCTGCTATCTACAATAAGCATATAAATGAAGTGGACATGCATTGTACCTCTGTGGACAAAGAAAGGATACCATGTAAAGGTTCTGAATCTTAGGGGCATGATATTTGGAAGGAAATTACCCTCCCCTATGCTCTTTGTTGGTCCTATTAGCAGGAGCAACACAAACAAAGGAAGAATAAGCCCGAGGTAGCTTTCAGCTTGCCGGCCATCCCAGGAGGCACCGTCTCATCACAAGATCCTCACGAAACTGCCTAAGCAGAAGCTGCCATAGTCATAAATCAGTGTTCTGACAGCTCTTTACTGCCTTAGGGCCTTCTCACTTTTATTCATGTTGCTTCTCCTCACCCGTGCACTTGTGGGATGGGCAAGCTCCTTTTCATTTTTCGACACCCAACAGAAAAGGCACCTCCTTAGAATGTCCCTCTGTCCTTCCTCTTTAAAGTAGTACCTTCCAGCTTGCACATGGAAACCACAACTTCCAACACAGCACGTGGAAAAATCTGGAACTAACTACAGCATTCAAATGTAAATTTCATGAGAGATTTATCCATATTTTCTTGCACACTACTGTATTTTCAGTTCTTAGAACAGTGCCGGTGCATAGTAGGTACTTAACAAACATTTTAATAAAAACAATATGGGTGAATATGATTTGACTCAGTATGGTGTTTCTTATGTTATGATGCTAGTAATAGGAATAACTTTGTTTCTTGTCACATATTTATTCAACTTCTAGAATATTGTCTTGTCAGTGGTCTCTTCTGATATACTGCCAGTATCAGGAAATGCCTTACCTTAGAACTCTTGTCATTCCAAGGACCCTGTTGTGATGCTTCCTTCCTCCACTTTTCTCTTCACAGTTCTTTCAGGTAAACCTTTTCCAAACCCAGCCATGAATATGCAGCTCCCCTGTTCCAAATGTTGTTGCTTTTCCAGAGGGAGCCCGAAGTTCTGGGTAATCCAATAAGACCACCCCCTTCCCTAGTATCCTCCTTACCACTGGCAGGAGAGTTATGAGCTGCAGAATGCTGCACTTCAGTTAATACATCACTCCCTTCGCTCCCCTCGCCACAACGATCACAGTCAAAATGACCATCTCAGCTTGCCACCATCTATTTGTGATCTTTATCACCTCAAAAAATGCAGCCTTTCTGAGGAATCAAATCATTCCTCATCCTAAGACTATCCTCCTCATTTTGCTCTATGAGCCATAAGGCAGTCTAAACCTCATCTCTAGCAGTCCCATTTCCCCTCCCTGTTCTAATTCTCTACATACCATCTCAAAACTATATATTTCACTTATTTATTGCTTATCTGTATCCTTCTTAATAGAATATCAGCTCCATAAGGGCAAGGTCTTCTCTCCCCCATTCTTTTTCTTTTATACGGTTGTATTCCCCATATCTTAAACCAGGGATTGGCAGACTTTTTCAGTAATGAACAAATAGCAAATACTTTAAGCTTTGCAACCCATACCATCACTATTACATATCCTTTTTTTACCTTTTAAAAATGTAAAAACTCTCCTTATATCAAAGGCTGTACAAAAATAGGCATTGGTCATAGTTTGCTGCCCTCTGTTTTAAACAATACCTGGAATATGATAAACACTAAACTGAGATTTATTGAATGAATGAAGAATAAAGTTCCAGCCCTAATCTGCATCTGTATTCACAGTCCTATCAAAGTTAATCTCAGCCTGCCCTGGCCATACTGGATCATTGCTACTAACAGATTTAAACATTATTCATTAAAAAAAATCCTTTTTTACCTTCAATTTCTTTCTCTTTGTCATTCCCTTCTTTCCTTTCATGGTATTTATGTTTTTTATCTTCTTCTAATCTGTACTGTACAATACAATAGTACTTGTACTTAACTGGCTTTGCCTTTTATTCACCCTCTTTAACTAAAGTACATGTTGGGATATAAACTTATTTAATCATGCATTTCCTAAATGTACTCAGTATTAGCCTTATTTTCATCTTGCATAAGAATTTGAAGGTATGGATTTCAATATAAGTAAAAATGAGTGTTTAGCTATAAAGTCTAAATACTATCTTAGTAATATAAAAATAGGCATAATATTTTATATTCAAATGAATCTTTATAAATATCTTAAGAAAAATGGGAAGCCACAGATCCAATTAAAACTTCATTTTTTGGTATAATTTATATAATTTTTAAAACTTTGGGTTGAATTATATGTGTGCATATATGTCATATGCAGTGGGAGTTGTCAGTACATAAATTATGAAAACATGAAACGTCAGCAACTTGTCCTTATAAATGTGATCAGTTCTATATTCTTAACAGAATCTTACTGTTTTTCGGTATGTTGAAGTATAATATATCAAAATATATTGATGTGTCCAGCCAAGATGTAATTATAAGGATCAGATTTATCCTCCCACCTAAACCCACCAACAATTGGACAGAGTATAAAAAACAATGATTCTCATGACACTGGACAGCAAGAAACAAAGGGTAGTAAACCTAAGAGTCAGGAAACAAAAAGTAATGAGCCTGGAAATTGTCCCAGTTTCCTGTTTTGGGAAAGTTTCCAGGCTATGGAACAAAATAGGAGAATCCAGGTGGTGTTCAGAAGACTGTCTCAGCTGAGGGGAGCAGAGCTGAGAGTCAAGGGATAACAAGGTGGCTGCAGTGCACAGATCAAGGCAGTGCAGAGGAGAGAGCTGCACAGAGTGCAGACACAGAAATTAGCAGAGGAACCCCCTAAAGTATGGGAGAAAGAATTGGTTAGCATATGTATGTAGAGAAACTAATGATGTGTAGAGTAAGAATCATTTAATAGGATGAAATAGAACTGTTCCTGACACTCACATAGCACTAACAGTACTTATTGCCACGAGATACCTCTCCATGGCCATTGGATAGAACACTGAAAGGGTCTACCTCAGTAATGGGGAATGATGATCTTAGAGTGTTCCATTTCTACCTAAAAAATCTTCAAAGACCTGAAGCAATCAAATTGTTTCCAAGTAACAGTCCTAGGACAAAGCTCAAGAATATTTATAAGGATACAAGAATATTCACCCAATGAGGTAAAATCACAGCATCTGACCTCTTCCATAAGCTTGGGGACAAACAAGGATGTCACATATAAATTTTATTTATTATTGTACTGGAGATTTTATGTAGCATAATGAGGCAAGATATATAATAAATAAAACTATATTCACAGACAAATTTGACTGTCTGTGTTTAAAATTAGATGCAGTCAATGCATTATCTCTAATGGACAAATGAATTTAGCAAGGTTGCAGGATATAAGACCATTATACAAAAAGTAATTGTATTTCTCTGTATTTTCAAAAACTGTGAAGGGTCTGAGATTTTACCCTATTTGTAAACTAACATGTTAGCCTGCCTCACTTTCATGGGTGTTGGTAGAAACACAAGATTTCTAAGTCAGAGAAGAAAACAGAGACAAAGGCAGTAGCTAGAGTATAGCCATTTGTAGGACTGCCCCGAGTCCCAGATTCTCCAAGGGTGATGTGAAGAGGATCAGGTGAAACCTGTACATGTAATCAGTTGCATTGCAGGAGAGGAGCCACAGTATTTGAGAACAGAAATATTTCATAATGAGCAGTAAGCTTGTTTAAATTTTATCCCAAAGGGAGACATTTTCTTTATTATACTGGGCAATTAGCATATCTTTTTCCTTTGCTGTGGAGGACACACACTCTATAACCCAAGACCGTTGCTATACAAATATCTTTTGAAATATAGTCCAGAACAAAGGCAATCATTGCCTCTGTTCATCAGACATGCTGAAAATCAAGCGACTTATGGAGAATTGTCTCCCATCACATAGTAGCAAATAATAGTCAAGAATTAAATTTTTTTTTTAAAATTACAGTAGCATCAAAAAATATTAAATACTTAGGGATCAATCCAAAAGATACATGAGTGACCTCTACACTGAAAACACAAACTTTTGTTAAATGAGTAAAGACAAATAAATGAACAAATATGTCTTATTAATGAGTTGGAAAACTCAATATTATTACAACTCTCACCAAATTTATCTGTACATTAAGTGCAATAACAATCAAAATCCCCACAAGGCTTTTTGTAGTAATTGTCATGCTGATGCTAAAATTCATGTGCAAATGCAAAAGACCTAGTATAGACAAAACCATTTCTAAAACACTAATTGACTTCAAGTCTTCAGTATGGCATTGTCATAAAGATTAAAAAAAAAAAAATCAGTGTAACACAATAGAGAGTCCAGAAACAGACTAAAAAACAGATGGATAGGTAATTTTGACAAAGGTACAAAGGAAATTCAGTGAAGAAAAGATAATCTTTTCAACAAATGATGCTGAAACCATGGGATATCCGTATGCAAAAATATAAAATAAAGTAATCCAAACTTTGTACCATATACAGAAATTAACTCTAAATGGTCCTAACCTAAGTAGGGGTTATAACTATAAAACAACTAGAAAAAAAATAGGAGACAAATATATGTGACTTTGGTTTAGGGAAAATTTCTTATGTTTGATTTCAAAATCACAATCCATAAAAGAAACATTGATGAATTGGGCTTTATCAAAATTAAAAATTTCTGCTCTTCAAAGATACTTTTATTTTTTTTTTAAAGATTTTATTTGTTTATTTGAGAGAGATAGACAGACAGCGAGAGAGGGAACACAAGCAGGGGGAGTGGGAGAGGAAGAAGCAGGCTCCCAGCGGAAGAGCCTGATGTGGGGCTCCATCCCATAACGCTGGGATCACGCCCTGAGCTGAAGGCAGACGCTTAACGACTGTGCCACCCAGGCGCCCCCAAAGATACTTTTAATAAAAAGATATGCCATAGACTAGGTATATGCAAACCATATATATGATGAAGGGTTTGTATCCAGAAGAAATAAAGAACTCTCAAAACTGAAAACAAACAAACAAAAACCAAGCAACTCAATAAAAATGAGCAAAGGATTTAAACAGAAACTTTACCAGGGTTGATATATGGATGGCAAATAACCACACACAAAGACGCTTACCAATATTAATCATTAGGGAAATGTAAATTAAAACCACCATGAGAGGGGTACCTGGGCGGCTCAGTCAGTTAAGTGTACAACTCTTGGTTCTGGTTCAGGTCATGATCTCAGGGTCGTGAGATCGAGCCCCACATGGAGCTCTTTGCTCCATGTGGCTTCTGCTTGAGATTCTCTCCTTCTCCCTCCCCCACCCCGCTCCTGTGTGCACGCTTGCTCTCTCTCTCAAATAAATAAATAAAATCTTTAAACACACACACACACAATGCGATACTACTGCATACTTAATAGAATGGCTAAAATTAAAAGTATTGATCATGCCAAGTGTTGACAATTCCTTTAAAAGTTAAATGCATAGTTATTGTATGATCCAGCCATTGCCCTCTTAGGTATTTTCCCAAGACAAATAAGAACATATGTCCAAAGACATCTACACAAATATTTAAAACAGCTGTATTTGTAATCACCCCAAATCAGAAGTAATTCTAATATCCTCAGCTGGTGAATGGATAATCAAGCTGGTATATCCATATAATGAAATGCTACTTAGCAATAAAAAGGATGAATTACTAATTTACACTACAACATGGATGAAACTCAAAGTAATTATGCTCAGTAAAAGAATTCAGACAAAAAAGAGTACTCATATTAAACTCTAGAAAATGGAAACTGATGTACAGTGACAGAAAGTTGCCCGAGGGCAGGTGAGAATTGAGCAGGAGGAAATACAAAGGAGCATGAGAAAATTTTAGGGTGATCAGTGTGTTCGTTATTTTGATATATTGATATTTTGACAGATACATACATATGTGAAAACTTAACACATTATATACTGAAATAGGGGCTATTTATTGTCTGTTAATGGTACCACAATACAGTTTTACTAAAAAACAGCTTTACTAAGCACATCAGCTTATGTTGGTTATGTTGGAATAGTTTAAGTAACTATTTCATAAATTTAATATACTGGCGACTGTGGGTAGTAAAATTTTACTCCTGCATTATTCTACACCATGTTAATTATGAGCATCCAGATTAACAGTATGCTGGTTTCAGTCCCTTACTTGAGCTCAGGGATAATTAAGCAGAGTGTCCCAGTATAGCAGTGATGCCTCATTGCCAGCAACCTCTCTTCTTGGGTACATTTCTATTATCATTGAGAATCATAATGCAGAACTAACAAAATCTTAATATAGATTAATCCGTTTATTGAAGATATATTTAAAACATTATATAATTTCAGTTTACTCTTAGAATTTACTGCTTACAATGATTTTAATGTATTTTCTAATAAGTATTTATATTGGAATGACTGTGTAAAATATAGATTGATGCTCGCATTTGAAATAATTTCATCATTGTTATTTTGTATTGCTTATCTATGTTATTTTTACTCTCTATTCTAATTTCCCTACTTATTTTTCTCTATTTTTTAGTTATGTTGTACTATGTTATCACATATTTTTCCTTTAAGAGCCTTCAAATTTTTGTGTAATGAAGCAAGGTATAAGTAAATATTTAAAGAATTTTTTCATTCTGCCTCATATATGTATATGTGTGTATATTTGTTTTTAAGAAGCAAATATATAATATCTGCTTTTACTAATCAAGGTTCCCTCAGTGTAGCTGCTTATATTTGAATATGAGGCCTACGTACAAACCACACAGTTTCAGCTACTCAGCTATCTTAACATCATTCAGGTAAATCAAATATAACAGAGTAACATTTTGTAAGCACAATCAACCCAGATATTTATATTCTCAATTACTAGTCATGTTCAGGCTGAATGGTTATGAGATAATAATATCAAAAATCAATGTTGAAAATTGAGTTGATGCAATTCTCTCAAGAACTGAAAATAATTTTTAAAATGAAGCTTCCAGTGTTGTCAACATCAGTAACAGTCAAAATCAAGTAGTTGAAAGGTCTCAAAATTCATATTGTTGCTATCACTTAATAACTTTAAGCAGTACTTATCATCCTCCTTGACAGTTTCATTTCAAGAGGCAAAAATCATTTATAGAATCGGAAGCAAAATATCTAGGATGTTAAAGGGCGGGGTAATAAAGTTTAAGAATAAGAAGGCATACAAAAGATGTGTATCAAAAAAGAAGAGTTGTCTAAAATATGTGGCACTGGAGAGTGGCAAAGAAAATAACTGGTTAAAAATTATTTATGTAACTTACATTATTCCTTTATTTCAAATACTCCTATAAACCAGCAATTTCCTTTTGCTTCCAGCAAATCTTCACTCTTGAAAGGTTTAGGTGTGCTAATGAAGTTCATTTGAAGTAGAAATACACTGTTTCTTACATAGTGCAATGGATAACCTAAAAGATCTTTTACTATAAATAGATGAATGCAATGATTACTTATTTCCCTATAGGAGGTAATGGAAAATTTATGCGTAAAGAGCTACACTAGATTAAGGAATCTACATTCAGTGGCTTTGATACACAGAAAAATAGATTCATAACGTGAATTGTGCTATTTTCTTGAATTATAAATATTCAGAGTATTTTAATATTAGTGTTTATGTTATATATTGACATGAAGTAATCCTCTAAACCAAGGGCCAAGCATATAATATTTGAAAACCTTTCTTGATCATTTACCTCTACTTATTCATAATAATTCAAAAAGTCTATGTTATGTTTTTATTATGGCTGTTTTTATTCACAATTTAAAGTACAATATTTACCCATCAGTAAAATTTGTATCTAATTTTTTTCTCATTTTCCAAAATTTTTATCATATCCTTTTATTTACTATGTTAGGTTTGAGCTCCCTGGGAAGCAAACACTGAGGTAAAGTTACCAAGAGAGAAGTAAGCCTCTGAAAAGCAAAGAGGGAAAAGTTAAGACTGGCTTGGAAAGCCTTGGACTATGCTGTAGATGTGACAGGGTCTTGGCAAACCAAACAAGGAGCTCGAGAGCAAAGACTGCCTATTGGAGGACTCTCGCGTAGGGCAGAAATGGCCAGGATTTAGGATGTGCCATGCTCAGTCATTGGCTGGATGCTGCCCAAAGAGAATGGCTTTGGCCCATCCCAAGGCACTTAGCTGACTTTCTGGCCCAATTATCAGATCCAGAGGCATTTCGTTGATAAATAGGTCAATTCTTTCTTGAAGAGAAGTCTAATAAACTGCCAAGTCAATGGCTGCCACATTTGTGGAAATATTCAAAACTCTCTGCTTACTAGATGATGTTGAACCTGGCAAAATAAATGCTGGTTACAAAAAGTCGAACGACCTCCATAGTTGGGCATTTGTTCAAATTTCTTGAGTAACCAGCCTATAAACAATACAGAAATTAGAACTTAATTCAAATAATTGGCACTAACATAGATCAGTGTACTTAATCATTTATTATTGATATTGTTTATTTGAATTGGTATCAAGCAAATTTGAACAGCAGAATATTGCATTATATAAAAATAATAACTGCCATGTATTGGGTACCATGATCTGAGTATAGTATGGATATATTATACATTTGATCTCTCATTATTTCCAGGTCCCTGAATGAGAGGTGTTAGTATCTAATGTACAAGAAAAAAAAGACTCAGATTTAGTTCCTTGCCCAAGATCTCGCAGCTAACAACTGGCAGAGCTGTCACCCCTTAGTTCCATCTGCTTTCAAGGCCATTGAATGTTCCACTAAACCACAGAATCTAATACAGAAAATATTAATTCTTTATTACTTTTTTTAAATCCCTGAAGCGTTCTTTAAGAATATGTCAATGTTGAACAATAATTAGCCCAATAAACAATATTATTGAGTAATCTAACTGCAGCCTTCTTTTATATGAAGAAAATCCAGCCTTTAAGGAACTAATGTTCTATTCTTTAATGTAAAAGGACACATAGCAAATACGTTGTGGATCATATGGTTTTCAATCATAATTACCAAACTCTGTCATTGTAGGGTGAAAGCAGATTAGACTATATGTAATGAACAGGTGTGACTGTGTTCTGATAACATTTTATTTACAAAACCAGGCAACAGCTGGTGGCCCTAGTTTACTAGCCAGTGTTGTAATAGAAGATACAAAATATAAATGTGTAAGTAGAGTTTTGTGGCCTCCACAAGACAATAATATAGTTGCTTTTTTTTAGTTAATAAATTATAAAGCATTTCTGATTACCGAGGATACAATGAACAAGGCATGAGCAGAATACAGTGGATTAATTAATAAACACTTCCAATAATAAATATGGAGTGATTACTTGATAAAGCAGGAAGGAAGCAGAAAATCATCAGCAATTCTGAAAGCCAGACAGAGTGTAAATGTGTTCTATTGAGAGAGTCAATTTGGAATAGCAAGTTGAGCACTGAATTAAAATACCTGGACTGCAGTACAAATATATTAGCAATTGGTTGTGTGCTTTTAAGCACATCACTTAACTTCTTTGGCCTGTAAAATAAATGTGTTAGGCTGGATTCTCAACCATTTTTCTGATCTAGTACATCTGAACAGTACAGTACACTCCCATTAGTAACAACGGGCCAGTCCAAGGACGTTAGAAAAGCATGTATGAATCTTAGCTTGATAAAAATTTTTAAAAATTTCAAGGGATTATTTGCTTAGTGCCTGTTTCCTCTGCTGCTCCATCAGCTTTATAAGAGCAAGAATCTGTGTGTTTCTTTCATTGGTATCTACAGCTCCTAGCTCAGTGACTGGCTATTAAGAGGCTCTTAATAAATGGATGGATGGATGGATGGATGAATCTCATTGGTGAATTACTGGAATAGATGGTCTGTAAAGTTGTCTCCCAACTATAAACATTCTTTGAGGTTATTCTTTTTATTTATAAAGCTTCTCTGTCTTTAACTCAGATTTGTTGATATTTTCTTCTGCATTCTGCCAAGTACAATGTTAGTAAGGACCAGTTCTTTCCACTTGCTCCAGAATATGTGAACCTCATAGGAAATCCAGTAAATGCCTTCATTATGTCAAAGAGGCAATATTTTTCTTGAGAGCTAAACCATCTGATGGTAAGGTAGTTAAAAATCTACCTCTCCAGTGTAAAAAAAAAAAAAAAACAAGTTGCGTATGAATCGCACATACTTAATCAAAACTGTTAACAAGAGAAATAAAGTTACTTCAACTTTGTCATGTGAAAATCTTATCAAGATATAAAAGGAACTGTATTATTGTATTAATTAGGTGTTTATTAATAAACACCTGGAGATTTAAATGTGTAACTCATAATCATTGTTGAGTTATTTTCTTGAATTCTAAGCCACAAATAGCAGGCAAGGTGGTGTTTTTCTTAATTTTTTTGTGTATAACTGCTGGGATCTCATCATATAACTCTATAGGAAATGTTTGCTGATGAGTTTTCTGTTTTGCTTTGTTTTTTGAAGGGAATATAACTGCATTAAAAAGGAAAAAAAAATCCCCTGCTGTAAATTCCTAAAAGGGGGAAAAATGCTAATTAAATGCTAATCTTCTATACAAAGGCCTTGATTATTAAAAGTGAGAGGCTCATTGTTTCTCCTTTTTATTGACTGAAAACTCTTGACCAACAGTATAGGGAAGTACTTCTGAAACACATTTTTTAAAAGTTTTTTCTCTTTTTTAAAAAAACAAGAATTTCCTGAAAGAACTGTAACTTTTTTTCTTTTTTCACACATTATTCCCTTCTGAGACACCCTGGAAAACATGAAGTAGGGTTCTATGAACATACTCTCATGTTACATGCAACAGGGCATCACTGTACAAGACCTGGAAAGAGTATGAAGAAATTTTCATGGGTAGGATAGAGATAAGTAACTACAAACAGAAGTATTCTAAAGCATAATAGAATGTTGCTGCTTAAAAGGAGACATAACCAACCCAGTTTAGCAGATAACAGGTTTACTTGAAATAGCAAGTACGGAACGCACTGGAACTATATTATCCTTTCCTATATAAAACTGAGATGAAAGGAAAGAATGCAACAGTCACTGAGATAGAAGCTAACATAGAACAGGACTTTCTTTTTATTGTATTGTTTTAAGACTTTCTATTTTAAAGGCTGCAGAGACATGACTAAAATATAGAGCAAGCTGGGAAACAGCTGTTTGGATTTTCCATCTCACTAACTCTGGCAAGGAAGTGATCTGGGCCTTTGGGTGTTTTTTTCTTTATAACATATTCAAATTAAACAATGGCTTAGGATAGAGGTATATTTTTATGATAGTATTTCCCAACATACAGTCAAATATAATTACTTAAATAGCCCTCCAACATAATACTGGGACATGCCTTTTTATTTTCTCCAACTTGTTATTGATTAGAAAACTCATTTTTTTCTGCTCAACTAACAAGATTCAAGACTAAGGCCCACAATGTTATTTATGTAGACTTTTTGTTTCTGTTTTGATCTTATATTTGCTTATTCATGTAATATTAAACATAGGTCTTTGAATTAATAACCATTTATTAAGTACCTACTACTTTCTAGGCATTATATATAATGGTGATAGACACAGTGTTTGTCCTGAAGTTGCTCACAGCCTAGAGCGGGTGGCAGGCTTGTGCTCCATTAAAGTACTAAGTTATATGTACTAAAAGTGTATTAAGTAACATGGTAAAGGAGAAGACTACATACTCTGGCAATGTAAGAGGCTCACCTTATTCAGATAGGAACTGCTTTCCAGAGAAATGATGTTAAGCTAGGTTTTGAAAGAGTCATACCCATTTTCCAGAAATGGAAATAAATGGAATGTAGATGAAATAAGAGACTCATATTGAGAAGAACCTTGAGATGACATGTAGATGAGTTTGGGTTTTATGCAGAATGCAATGGTAAACCACTGAAAATTTTAAACAAAAGAGAGATAAAATCAGGTATGCATTTTAGAGAAATCACTTTAATGACCTTGCGGAAGAGAGATAAAGTGGGACTGAAGGCAGGGAGATAAGAAAGGATATTGAAATAATATAAGCTAGAAAACAAAAGTGTTGCTCTTAAGGCACATGGATGGAAGACAGCATGGTACACTTGCTAAAAGCCAGCACTTTGGCTAACAGACTTGGGGCTCAAGCACATCTAATACCTTGTGTGATGTTTGGATGGCCAAAAATTAATACTGAACAGTCTTATTCAGTTAAAACAAAAATAAACCCAACCAGATTAATTGAGTTTAGGGGTGGGTGTGTGACAGGAAGTCATTGAAGAACTGGCTACACTTGCCATTTCTCTAATAAGCCTTCTTTCTCTCGTCTGTTTGTAGCTTTGCTCTTTGCATCTACTCCATTCTCTTTTCTCTTTCAATTCCTCTCTCTGGTTACTCAATTTATACATCCTCATAATGTATGCTTGCCTATGGCCATCATGGCTCTTCAAGCCTCATACTATATAATTAATAGTCATTTCTTTCTGCCGAGTGGGAATGTCTCTCAATATTCCCTGGGTCACATTCCCAAGAAAGAAGAATGAATGGCTCTGCTCATCTCTGCTCATCTGCCTAAACTATGATCCATAACTCTGCAGAATTTTGACTGGCTTTAGACTTGGATGGTAATATATAGAGAAGATACAGAGAATAGTGGGGCCTACTTCAGAGCTTGGACCAAAACAATTACCTAAGAAGGAATAATTGAAAAGTTTACCTATATCAGTGACAATAAGAATAGACTGCAGGGGAGAGGTTCAAGGAAAAGTTTAGAAATCAAAGCAGCTGAATGTAATGATCCATCAGATATGAAACATAATAAACAGGGAGGCTTCAGATGTGATGCATTGGGTAATTAGCAGGCCGTCTACCCAAATAGGGAAAATAGGAAGAAAGGTCCTTTGATGAGTTCAAATTTGAACTTGTGGGTCAACTTTGTAGAAAATCCCAGTAGGTAGCTATATATACTGTTTGGCTTTCAAGAGCTATTTGGATTAGAGATAGCCATTTATGACCACTCTCTTTTTTGGCTTCTAAGGTTTTCTTTTAGTCTTCCTCCCTGCCTCTTCTACATCTTTTGCATTTGCCTACTCTTCTCTCCTCCCTTGTGATCTCTTTGAGGGCCATATATTTCTAGAAGCCTAGTTCTGGTTCCTCTTCATCTTCTCTATATATTCTTCCCTGGATAATTTCTTCAAATCCTAAAGTAGTAAATACCATATTTATGCTTGTTACTTACAAACTGTTATCTTCAAACTCACATATCCAGTTGCTTACTTCACATCTCAAACTCTTGATTTGAATCCCATACACTCCATACACCCCGGTCTTCTTTGGCTTATTTTATATCATTATTATTCTCTTGTTTACAAAAGTCAGAACTTAAAGATTATTCTTGATACTATCTTTTTTTTTTTTTAATTCTCCACAGCCAGCCCACAAGCAATGTGTATCAATTCCATCTCCAAAATGTGTCATGACTCCATTTTCTTCCTTCCATCATTATTGCTGTCACCTTGTTACAGGCTATTGGCAAAGAATTTTTTAATTTAACTTTTCAGTGGCTTCCTATTTCACTTAGAATAAAGTTTAGATTTTGACAAAGACCACATGATCCTTACCTCTGTCCTTAGCACACTCCTACAACGTTGTGTTGAGCTCTCTAACAAGGTTCTTCCCATTAGGGCATGTTTCCTTGGTGTTTCTACCCCTTCAAACCAAATTCACTGTGTTGGCTTTTTGGAATTATGTAAGTTACAACTCACATGTCATCTGAATAAGGGATCTTTCCTGTGTCTAGTATAAGCAACCCCCCCACCCAATCCCATCACTTTTACATTAATGTTTTTGCTTTTTTTGGTATCTTTACAATACTTTTCTCTCTGAAATCCTTTGTTTCCTTGTTTAAGGTCAATTTTCCCATACCTCTTCACTAGAATTTAAGCTCCAAGAGGCAGAGATGTTGCCCTTCTTATTCACTGCTACATCTCCAGTGCCTAACATGTTGCCTAGTAAGTGTACTAAGTTGTCGATGAATGATTCAATTAATTAATTCTTGCAAAAGACCATTGACGGGTCTTCTCCTTTCCATTCTTCTCTATATAGTCCATTTTCCACAAAAGTCAAAAAATTCTGTTTTGAAAATATAAAACAGATCAGATGCCCCATTAATTTAATCTCTGATGGTTTCCCATGCACTCAAAATAAGACCGAAACCCACCACATACATTTTCAGTACCACTCTCAAGAAGAGTGATTCATTACACTCCACTGATCTTTTCATTTTTAATCATACCAAACTCCTTTGCTTGGGATACTGTTCCTGACATTCATTGCATAGGTATCCTCTTCTTCTCTTTCTTTAAATTTTGGTTTCAGTGTTATTTCTTCAGAGAGGCTTTCCTGATCTCCTTACTTAAAGGAATTTCCCCCTTGGGATTTCTTTGTTCTCAGCCCCTGATATGTTTCCTTTGTAGCATTCAGTAGTTTTTCAATTACTACAATTATATTTTTGTATATTTGGTTTTCATCTGCCTAATCCACTGGAATGCAGGATGATCAGTATAGTGATCAGGTCTGTCTTGTTCTCTGTAGTATCCTTAGTACCTAACATGATAATTGGGACACTGAAGGTACTCAATAAATGTTGTTTTTTAAAAATGGTATCAAATGGTAGTAGAAGCTCTTGAAGTAAATAAGATTACTCCTGTTACAAACTAGAGCCACCTAACTAAATCTAGCCTGAAAACATGATATTTTTGCTTTGTGTTGTGTTGTGTTAGGCAGGAACCATGGTTTTAATCTTTTTTTCCTTAAAGTATAACATGAATGCTGCAGGCCTCATCTAGGGGTAGTACTGAAATGTGCTATCAAGTAAGGCTTACATCTATGAGAAAGAACAAGGATACTTTGTCAGATATTAATAGATATTAACTGTTTTACTTCACCAGATGTTAACCCCAGAAGGAGTTAGTAATAAGAGATACTAATTGCAAAAAGATTGGAAGGACCAGGGGAAGAAGACTTCAGGTGTGGGGTTGAGGGGAGATGGATATTTAGGGCAAATGTGACTTTTATGGAAGTGTCTCAATATTTGAACAGCCCACCCACTCCAGTCCTATAATCTCTAACTTGGCCCTTGTAAGGATTTAAATTTGGGACCCCCACCCTTACCACCTACCTCCTGATTTAGGATAAGAAGAGAGGAGGTCAGAGAACAAAGCCCTAGGAAATGTCAACATTTAAGAACTGGGGGGGGGGGGGAAATAAGCCCAGAATGAAGCAGCTGGAGAAAAAAAGATCCCCCCCCGACCCCCAAAAATGGGTTTCTAGCAGCTTAGAGAGAGAAGTGCTTTAAGTGGGCAACTGTGTCAATAGATAAGGGTAGAGAATTATTTCCTTGAAAGACATTACTGACTCCAGAACAAAAGTTTTGAGTGGACAGTAGGTGGTAAATCAACTTTCAGTGGGGTGAGGAATGGTTATAGGCTACTTGAGAGACATACCGAAGAGGGGAGTGGTATGCACAGTCTGCCAGAGGAAGTGTGTTGTCTGTAGATAATTTCAAAACAGCAGTATAACTGACTAAAGTTTGTCTTCTTTTTTAATATCGCCATGCTCTAGCAATTCCAAACAAGGTTAGGGTTAAAATTCTCCTCCCTTAGTTTACCATTCTTATTAAAGAGAGTGATAGTATAACAGCTAAAAGAGGGCATAGGGTCAAAGGAGGATGACTTTCTAAAATTAAAGGAACTTGTGAATGTTTATAATAATAGGAAAGGATCAGCCTAGAGGATGTGTTTCAATAGAGTAGTGGTTATAATCAGTAAAGCAATCTGAGGGTATACAGAATGCACAAAACACAGTAATGATTTAGCCTTAAATAAAAATAGCACATCTAATTCCTAGAGGAAAAATCCTGATTCTTGATTCAGAATTGTATTATGGCAAGTTGTAGATCTTTTTTATTTCTTAAATTAATTCACAAATTCTAATTATATTATTAAATAGTTACTCATTTTTCCACTTTTGAAGATAATCTTTCAACAATAATGTCCGTATTCCGAATGTGACTACTACTTATTTATGGATTTCATGTAAAATAGCTTTAAATGCCTTGTATTAATAGATATATTCTAATTTCTGACATTAAATTATTGTATTCTGCATTTGCACTTACTTCATACAGGTAACAAATACTGGGTGTTTAAAGATACAACTCTTCAACCTGGTTATCCTCATGACTTGATTACTCTTGGAAGTGGAATTCCTCCGCATGGTATTGATTCAGCAATTTGGTGGGAAGATGTTGGGAAAACCTATTTCTTCAAGGGGGACAGGTCAGTACACATTTCACATGTGGAAAATAGTTAACTAATGTTTAGCGAAGTTAATATTTCCACTCTATAATAGACATGTACTGTGTTAAGAAGGTGTGTGAATAAAAAGATAAGAATTAATGAGAAAAAAATATTTTTAATGTATTTTAAAATAATATTCAAGATAATCTTCCTGTAATATGCCTAAATAATATGACCTTCTTATGAATGTATATGTTCTTCCTCTTCTGCATAAGCTTAACATGATTATAAATCTGTGTAGGCAGTGTATATGTAATCTTGCAATGCATTTTCTTGTCATTTTACTTAACTTTATTTAAAAAGCACATTTTCACACAAGCTTTTTTTGTTTTGTTTTCATATTGAAAGTTAAATTTTTATACTTTGCACACTGTTAATTATAAACATTTTCAAACAATTTCAGTTTAGTCATGAGTTCTGTTTCTTAAGAAGCTAATTATTTAGGTACCAACAAACAAGTGTTATGAACTAGCCAAACAATCACTTAGCTTAAAGTGTAATATCCCTTCCCTGCAGCTCTCTTTCATTTCATTTCCTTTCCTTTTCTTTCATTTTTTTAATGACACTGGTAAAAATTAAGTGAACTGTTAGTCTTATGACTTGCAGTATCTACTAGGCTCCACTCCTGTGTACCTTTGATATAAATTACAGATAAAATGTAACATAAAGTCTGTACTTTTTATTAATTTAAATTAATATTAGTAGAAAAAGTAATAGAGATGAAAAATAAATTTTTAATTACCATATTACTAGATGACAATAGAATTTTTATTGGTATGTAGAAGAACTTAAGTATGCATTTTACTGTATTTTATAGTAAATTAAAAATACATACCCTTACACATAAACACACATATGAACAACAGGCTTTAATGCCCATCCAGCTAGTACTGAGTTTGCCGTATAATCTTGGCATAATATAACTTTATAAAATGTCTCCAACTTTAGGAGAAAAATATGTAAGGATATAAACTTTATTTTACAGTTTACCATTTTTTAATTACAAGTGATTTCAAACATTGAGCTTTATCTGTGAACAAAAAACTCCTATAATTTTTCTCCATGGATAAGAATGTAGACCTTTCAATTTGTTCTGTTGCTAGCTTTCTATATATTTGATTTGTTTATACTTCTATAGCAAAATGTTTTAATGCACTATCATGAAACTAAAATGCTAAATGATTACAAAATCACAAAACAAAAAAGGTCTATCAAACAAAGATTTTATTAAAGGAGAAGATGCTACTTATAGCCACAAAAAGTGTATGATTCTCAGCAAGACAGAAGTGTAATAGAGTATGAAAGAAGAATGAAGAAATTGATGGGCACAGCATGGTAACCACTAATGAAAATAAATCTACAGACTTATAACATATTCTTTAAAATAACAACCCTGAAGATTGTTAGAGTTTAAGTCCCCAGCAGATTTAATTGCTTGAATGTACTCTTTCAGGACCAGGTTCAATAAGGAGTTTTTTGTTGTTTGGGGTTGGTTGGTTGGTTGGTTGGTTTTTGGAGAAATGTGTAGAAACAAAAGGCTGATTAAACACACTTCTGCAGGACAGAACATGAAGCTTAGCCTTAATGCAACAGTTTTCACAGGATTTCACAGATGGTAATAAAAACTGCCATTCTATTATCAGATAGCCTATTTTTTTCACACATGCAGGTATTACTTTTAAAATGTTTCTAATATAAAATTTAGCACTTATTGAAAAATTTAAGTTTAGAAACTAAATGTGCACTGCCTCAAATCAGTGAAATCAGTGAAGGTTAGATACCAAATTCATACTAGAATAAAGGCAAAAGTAAATGGGAAAAGGAGTTTTAGTTCATTTGTTTCCTGCTTGAGAAGCTACATGCAAATATAACAAAATATATAGAAGAAATACTTTAAGCTCTGCCTAAATAATTGGTTTATAGGTTTAAAAACATTTAAAAGCTGGAATCCAGTTAATTTCCATGTGTGTGATCTTATGTAAGATTTCATAAGTCACAAATGTTTTGTAACATTTATGCAGATTACTTCATATTCACATAATTCTATAATTCCAAAATCAAAATTTATCAATATATTCATTCTAGATTGAAAGTATATGGACAAGACATTAAACTTCCTAACTGAAACATATAAACAACAATTTGGTTGTCACTTTTATTTATGAATTCAGCGAGTCTTTCTTCCTTATTGATATTGTATATTTTTAATACTTATCCATTTTTAATGTTTTACTTATTTTCTATGTAAATTTTTGAGAGAAAATATTGAAAATTGTTTTGTCCTTACTTACTTCTTATTCTCCCACTTCAATCTTTCTGCTTAAGAAGGGTAGTGGGGCAGGGAGGGGGGGAGTGGGTGTTGATTAATAGGTTTCCATTTCTCTAAGGCTAAGAGCAGAGAGGGTTTTAGAGATAATCTAGTCCAGGTGTAAAAAGCTCAATTGCTTTAAAGGGTCAGGCAAATAAGGAATATACTACTGGGTACAGCAATAGTATGTAAGGCAGTGATAGGGAGTGATGGGTACTGTAGTGAGCTGGAAAGTACAAATACACTAGAAAAGCACTCAAAACCAGAATCATTTATTTAATTTGCTAGACAAACAAAGCACAGCTTTAAATTAGATTTGGTCCAAGTGCTACCATATGTCAGCTCTGAATCTTGTTCACATCCTACCCAGTGTGTAGACACACTCAATTATACTTTACAGGAATTCATCCTACTCTAGCCCAACCGCCCGTGGTGACAGTATGAATCTGAGACAGCCTTTTCCATTCAATAGCTCTAATTACTACTTTCTTAGGATTTCTATAGTAGTTCTGGCATAGCCCTCATTCGTTTATTCAAAAAAATATTTTGAGCACATATGATGTGACCTGTGCGAGAAAGGACCACAATTCTGCTCCCATGGCAGTTAATTTCTAGTAAAGGAGACAACAGTAAACAAGTAAATGAACCTGAAACTTTAATGTTGAGAAATGCTACAAAGAAATAAAGCAAAGTGATAATGTGATAGAGACTCATGGGTGGTAAGGAACAGTTAGAAAATAAGTATGGAAGTCAGAGAAGGCCTCACTTATGAAGGGGACACTAGAGTGGGTACTTGAATGGATGAAGTTTCAGCCACATGAAGGTGTTTGGAACAATATGTTGTAAGCAGACGACACAGTAGTGCAAAAGCAATAATACTGGAAAGTTTAACTCAGTTAAAACACTGTGGCTAGAGAATAGCAAGTTAAGTGGTAAAGATAGTCAAATAGGTCAGCAGGGACCAGATTATATGGGGCCCTATAGACCATAGCAAAGATTTTGGATTTTATTCTAAGTACAATGAAAAGGCATTAGAGGATTTTCAACAGGAAAGGGAAATGATCTGATGTGTATTCACAAACATCACTATGGCTTCTCTGTGAAGAATGGGCTTCAGGAGTGGAAGCAAAGAGGGTAACTGGCAGGTTGTTGGAGTAGTACAGGGGGATATGATGCTGGTAGTGGAGATAGAGCAAAAAGGGTGGGTACAGGATATATTTTGAATGTAATCAGAACAAGTTTTGTTATGCCTTGGATCTTAGGGGTGAGCCAAAAGAAAATTAAAGATAAATTTTAGGTTTTTCACCTGAAAAATTGAGTAGATGGTGCCATTTCCGGAGATAGGGCAGACAGAGAAGGAATATTGGGGAAAAGAGATTAAAAGATTGAAATGTTCATATTTAGATTGAGATGCCTGTTTTACACACCACTGGAGAAATCAAGTAGGTACTTGGATAATTGAGTTTGCTTCTAAGTGGAAAGATCAGTCTGAGGTACACAGTGGAAAATTATTGACATAATTTGTATTAAAAGCAGGGGCCTACCTCAAATCTCCTAAGTATAGAGATAACTAAAGAAAAACAGTTGAAATGATGCCTCTTTAAATAGATCTGTAAGTCAGATGAAAATTTCCACTATTTCACTATTTTCATGTACCCTGGAACTCGGTTCCTCAGATTCCTACTTGCCCTTTTCTTAATACACTATAATTTGATACTTGGATACATTTTGGATTCTCATAGCATTTAACTCTAAAATGCTATGTTTCTAAATCATCTCTCAGCATCTTCTCACAAATGTATACAGGACTCTATTGCCATACTTCATTCCAAGCTTAACTTTTAAGAATTTTAAGATATTTTTAATGAAAGACAAAATTTAGATCCACTTTGGTTCTTACTATTATTACCACTAATAGTCAAACAGAAAAACATACTTATTTCCTCCAGCTTAACTTGTGTGTTTATGAAGTAATTACTCAATATGTGTTTTTAAAATCATCCAACACAGTATAAATTAATATTTCCAATTCTGTTACATGTTTAAGAATGTTTCTGAAAAGTGGGATTTTTGTATAACTCTTTGGGTATGAAAAAAATAAGTGGTCCTATATTTTGTGTAACTTAACAGAAACAAGTAGTACAGAAATGAGACAAAGTAGGATGAAGAAATGGCTGGGTCCCGTGAAATTACCCTCGGAGCCACTTTTTGTTCAGTTTGAATTCAGTATCCAGCAACATCCCATTAAAGTATGGCATTCTAGAATTTTCTATACCATTTTTTTTTCTTAGAGAAAGCATTTCTTAGCAGAGAAAGCATTTAACAAAATGTTGTATACCATTACATTGACAGTTCTGGTCTCTTATGGATATGACCCATGATCAAGTTAAAAAAAGGATGAATGAATCTCATTTCTAATTATAATTTATTTTGAAGCATTGATTCACAATGCTTTTCTCAAAGAATCAGCAATTTAAAGTCATAATTCTACAGTAGAGATAACGGATATATCAGAAGAAAAAGAACTTAAAATAGCTTTTATCATTTGCTGACCCTCCTGCCAAAATTCCAGTTTTTTTTCCATATAATACATAAGTTGTAACCCCCCAAATGGTTCATTTACACAGGTTTCATCTGAATATGTTAATATGCTTCTCGATGAACCCATAAGCTCATTTTTCAAGGAGAAAAAAAATCAGTCGGATGAACTTTTTGTTTACACTGAAATATGTTCAAATATGTTGGAAATTAAAATGCAAACCTGTATTTATGAATAAGCCTCAGCACCTCTTATAAGGCAGCTCTGAATATATTTAGATGATTCTAATCACATTCAAGTTTACTGGATATATATCAGAGCTGCCACACAGCAGATAACCTGAGGGTCCAAGCCTATGTTGAGTGTTTCAAAAATTGTGAAGTGATCCCAAATTATAGTTTTGCATTATTTTGCTAGTGATGAAAGAGAAATATTCTGATAAATTCATACCAGAATTATGTTCCCACAAGAGAGTGTAATAAAATTCACATTCCATTTCTATTTTCTTGAAATGTGATCTCTATGAATCTTATGTGCCTGGCTCAAAAAAGTATTGATGGGTCAATGGATCTATGAATGAACAGAAGGAGAAAAGAAGGAAAATTATACTCAAGCAATGTATCTTAAGAGCTTGAGAGACAGCATGGAGAGAGTAAGAATGCTCTGCCAAGGGAAACAATAACAGTAATATGTTAAACTATGAATCTAATAACATTAGAATCTCAACTCTGCAACATTTCTAAAGAGCAAATGTGACCAAATCGTTATCTTTTAATGCTCTAGCATTGACTGAGCTGAGTGACCATACATACTAAATCTATGTTTAGGACATCATTATAGAAAACACTGTAATATGCAATAAAAAAAGATTGCTGAATGATTTAAATGAAATAAAATAAAACAATGTATGTGTATAAATTTACTTTATAGCTACAAAAACCTGCATAAATTATTGGTATTGTTACAAGAACACTGTTACAACTACTTCTCAGAGAACAATCCTGGTTTCTAAGTATGTAGTTAATCTTTCTTAAATCACATACAGGATGTGATCCCATTGTCCCCAGGATTTTTAATTGTTCCAAACTTCTGGCTTAGCACTAAAAATGGTATTTATTGTAAAATGTCATTATTTAATCTATCACGGAGGGAAAAACCCTACCAAGTAAACTTTGATACAGTATCTATTGCAAAGTACATTCTGATTTTAATGATGTAAAATGTGGAAAAAAATGTTTCTTAGAATCTGAAAATAAGGCATTCGACTAGTTCTCTCTGGGAGGTTTTCTTTGTGGTCAAGTGCAAAAGCCAGTTGACATATATGACTATTGTAACCCCACTGAAATATTTACTTGAGAGAAGATACCTTTAAATTTTGAGTGCAATCTCAACCACATTAACCATTCTATATTCATCACAGAACGTTCTGTGAAAAAGAATATTCGGAAATATTTTTAAAGCAGATGTTCCCATGAACTAAACGTGAAAGAAAATATACTTCAAAATTGGTAGAACAATACGCTAATGATTCTGCCTACTTGTCTTCAGAAAGACAGGCCCAGTCACCTTTATATTAGCTCAGTCTTCTCCATGAAGTTTTTCCTGACCTTTCCATCGGATCAGTTTCATCTTCTTGTGATAAGAATCTGGGACAAATACCTGTAAGAGGGCATCTCCCTTTTTGAATAAAATCTGCCTTGTGGTTACTTACTGGAATACTTCCTGAAACAATTTTTTTCTCTTTTCCATTTAAACACTGGGAATAGAAGAGTTGCTAATATTCCAGATGTTACTTGAATGGATATTTCTAGAGAATTATACCAAAACCTAATGTACAAAACCCCACAACTCTGTACATAAAGAATCTTCCATAGGCATAGAATTTTTTTTTAAAAATCCAGAAAAGACCAGAAAAACCTTATTTTTTTCTGATTTCAGCCAAAGAGCCGATTCCCAAGATAATGCATTAAGTATGTCACCTCCCAAACCTGTGTTGGTAAAACACTAGCTTTAGCAAATGATAAGAGATGTTTAGTGGAAAAAAAGACAAAAGGTTGTCAAATAAATTTGGAAAACATATTTGGTGTGTATAGAGGAAGGAGTAGGGACTTTTAAATCATATAGAATTGGTTATAAATCTAACCCTCATTGTCTTCTTGGAATGCTCCTCTCTTAAAAGGGGACAATGATGACTATCTCATGGGTTTGTTGTGATTAAATGAGATAATGCATACAGCATATGCCTGCCTTAAAGTATACAATATACTGTGAACTGTCAATGGTTTCACCTCAGTTTTGTCATTCCTTTTGAACATTTAAAACATAAAGTCGTCTAACTCTTAGAACGTTTTAAACAATAATGAGTGATCCATAGTAGGGCTGGTTACAGTTTATTTATTGGATGTCTAGCACTTCTGTAAGAGTGGCTCATGGGCCACCCTGTGAAGGCATGGGGATCTGAGAGTTCTGATTTTTGGTGAGCTTTCCTTTTATCTATTTTCCTATCTGTACACTAAGGACTCCAGTCAAGACCTGCTCTAAAGTCTACAATCATATACCCAGTTGCCTCATCAACAATTCACTTTGATGTCTTGCAGTTACCTAAATTTAACATATCTCAAGCCAAACTCATGATTCTTCAAACCAACCCAACTTACCTTCCCCCATTTCCTTATCGTACTGAACAGTAACATTATTCTTCCACTTGTTCAGGGCCCAGATTTTTGAGTTATGCTCAACTTCCTCCTTTCACATCCTTCATTCAATCTCCTTGGGATTTTCCTTCAAAATATATCCCAATCCCTTGAATTATCACCAGCTCTACAGTTGACACTCTAGTCTGATGTTTATTGCAGTGACATCCTAATTGGTATCCCTGCTTCTATTTTACCTCCTTGAGTCTATTTAACTCACAGCAGCCAGTGTGGTCCTTCAAACATAAGCCATATCTTGAAGCTCTCCTGCTCAAAATCTGTGTTGGTTCACATATCCCTTAATGGAAAACCAGAGGCTTTGCTATTGTATAAAGGTCCATCTAATCTTAGATTCTGGTTCCCACTCTGACCTTTTCTTCCATACGGTAACTCAATCCTAGTCACCCTACCCTCTCTGTGGATGCGTAAGTACTCCAAGTTTGTGCTTGCCACAGTAACTTTCATTAACTAGTTCCTCTACCTGGGATGTCTTTCTCCCAAGAACTATCTATGTTGTACCTCACTTCTTTCTGCTCAAATGTCTCTGATAAAGAAAGGACCTCTCTGTCCACTAATTAAAATTGCTTCCCCACATTCCTAGCTAACTTTATCTGCTTATTTTCTTAATCTTACCACCTCCTGTAATAGTATGTATTTACTAATAAATTGTTTTATTGCCTATAACTCATACATATCCTAAAATGTAAGACTGATGAGAGGTGGAGCATGTCTGTTTTGTTCAAAGTTATATCTCTAACACCTACAATATGCCAGGAACATAATAGATACTCAGTAAATATTTCTTAAATGAATAAATGAATGAATAAATGAATTAAGATTCTGCTAAAGATGATTCCAAAAAAACAAAAGTGCTCTGCTGCCTAAGACAGATTTATAAAAAATCATGAAAACCTCTTATTTATCCATAGGTTGGTGATACCTTTTTGAATTGTAAATATATTTAGCAAGCACGATGTATTTAGCTAGAATTTTTAAATTAATTTTAGCAGACTGAATAAATATACAATAACAATACCCACTTTTAACATGTGCAAGAAAGGAAACAGAATGAATGCTGTTTGTGACCACTGTCTTTCTAGTGTTTTTAATCAGTTCTGTAAATCATTAACAGATAGCACAGAGAAAGGATTTAATGAATTGTTAGCTATTACTGTGTATACATAATTTCCTTCCCTATGCACGTGTTTTTTGTTTTGTTTTGTTTTTATTTATTATCCTTTTTAGGTATTGGAGATACAGTGAAGAAATGAAGACCATGGATCCTGGCTATCCCAAACCAATCACAGTCTGGAAAGGTATCCCTGAATCTCCTCAAGGAGCCTTTGTGCACAAAGAAAATGGTATGCAGCATGTGCATTATATATTTCATGAGTTTACTAAATATTTCAACAGTGCATTCTAATTTTTCATTGTTAAATTAAATCATTAGAAAGAACCATACTAGTGCTATAATGTATTATATTTACATGAACTTTGCATCCTAGATTTATGTTTAATATTACGCTCCAGATGTTTTTTAACCTCAGCTTATTTTAGTTTATGAGAAAAAAAATAAGGGAATTTTTAAAAATGGAGGGTGTGGATACCTTCAAAGTAACGTCATCTATTTTTTTATTAAAATTCCTATAAAGTCAGTAACAGACGTACATAGGACAGGAGTTGGTCACAAGGAAGTTATGTTGTAAGTGTGGGCTGAGACACAAAGACACCTGGCAATTGTGCATGCTGAAGATTTTAATTTTTCATGGACACCTTTGGCTTAGAGTGTCAGCAACAGGGAAGATCCCAACTCAATACAATCAGACTAAGTGACTGCGTGATTGCTTAATAACAAGAAACAGAGCAGAGAGCTGCTCACGTTCCTTGCTCTCCATCTCAGGATTTGAGTTTCAGCAGATCCTAAGTGGAAAGTTAGCCAAGTGAGGGAAAATCCATACACTCCTATCTGTTGGCATATCTAAAATCTCAACATTTCTTTCCTCATTCAAAAATCAGTAAATAGGAATAAACCATAATAATAATTCAAAATTGGATTTATACTCAATATTTTCCAGAACAAAGGAAAGAGAAATCATTCTGAAATACATAGAAAAAACATACCCCATCATTTGATTTATAATAGGAACCATAAGAAAATGATATACCATATGGGTCCTCAATAACATGAAAAGTCTAAACATATATGCAACAAGAATAAAATAAACATCACTTGCAAAAGCAAAATTAAATATATCAGGTGAGGAAAGAACAAAAAAGTAAACTGAAGAAATGGGAGGAAAATGAAAAATCAACACCACCACCGAAGACTACAATTAACAATCAGCATATTGCCAGAGTTTAAGACAATGATACACTGAGTGTAAACCTGAAGGAACTGTGACCCAGGATCAACACCAATCAGAAAAGTCAAAGTACACAAGGTGTATTTTGACCCTTGTTATATGAAATGATATACTACATTCTGTACGATAGTGCCCCACAAGTAATATGCTGTAGGGAGAGGCAAAGTCTAAAAGAACCTTGAAGACCTGATCGTAACACTTGCGGAGAATTAATTTTGTGTATATTCTATTGGTTCAGAAAATTAAAGGACCAAGGTAAGATATAAAGCCTGTATGTGATAAAAGAAATCCATAGAAGAGGACAGGTAGAGATGAAAATATATCTGTCAAAAGGGTATCAATAAGAAAATGAAGGAAGTAACAGTGCAGTCACATTGGAAGCAATTAATCAGATCAAAATGGGGCCTGAATTTCAAATTATGCCTATGAGGATGAAAAGGACAAAGAAATTAAAAAAAAAAGTGAAAAATGATCACATGGAGGCAGAAAATTGAGATTACCCCTACAAATTATAGGTGTCACCAAGGAAGAAACTAGAGGGAGAGGAGACTTCTTGAGGTTAGCATAAAGGAGTTTATTAAAGCCCAGATAAAACCAACTCTAGCTAATATTTACAGAAGTCTTACCATTGCTCCAGACTGTCTTCAATAAAAGTTACCACATACCATACAAAAATATTGCAAAGAAAATTCAACCAAGATCTTATTGCAGTGTTATTAACTCCAGGAAGGTTGGTAACAGTTTCTTATTTCTTGTCTTTGTTAATTTTCTAAACTGAGCTTATCTCTTAAGATAAAAATAACTTTTAAAATAAGTAATAAGTTGTTTCAGAAGATTGAAAAAGTAGACACAATACGCATAATCTTAATTCCTTACCACATTAACAGTTTTCATTTTCTCTGTTTCTATCTACAAGGCCACTAATATCTGAGATTTGATTCAGATTCTCTGGGAATAAATCATATTTATATAAAAATAACAAAAAAATCTTCTTGCTGTCCCTGCCCCATGATTTTTCATATTCTTTTCCATCAGAATATTTAATAATATTCATTCAATATAAATTAGTGAAATTGTGCTGAGAAGTATATTCTGAACTGAATCAACTCTTTCATAGAGTCTGAACAACTATGAAGCAACATATCAAAATTTTTAAATTAGAATATGTAATTGTATTCTTTTTATGTTATATTAATACAATTAACAAAATACTATCAAATTTCACCTTTGTGAAAATTGATACTCAATTTTATGTTTTGTACAAAACAGGACTGAGACTGCCAAGATCATATTTCCATGAGCATTTCCCCATGATCGTCCCACCTCAGGGGTTAATTTCATAAGAAAAAAAAAAGTTTTCTTATGGTCAGAATTTCATGGTTTCTTTTCAAAAAATAACTTCATAAAATACTGCCAAATAAAGAATTTTGGGAAAATCAATGCTTATAAATGACGAGAAACTACAGATGAAACTGCAATATATCTATGTCTTCTCGGCCTTTACTGGTCCAGCCCTCTCTTTGACATCCCTCAACACTGAGCTCACACTTCATCTTTCAGAATATCCTCCTTGAATATCCTTTTGTGATTACCCTATCCTTTGTACTCAAACCTCATATCACAATGATCAGCTTATATGCTAATTATCCCCTCTAGTGTAAACTCTTTGAAGGCAGTCACATACTAAACATTCAATAAATATTAGTCATATAAATTAATTTTATCCCTCCCATTATTCTAAAAATTCCCTCCCTGGAGGAGATCTCTCATCTGCCTGAAACCCTTGTTCTGTACAATAGTAATATCAAAGAATCTGGAAGGCTTTGGTCTATCAACAGCAAATTCTCCACTTCTAATTATCTACAAATTTCATGCTTGGAGCTTCTTACCTTAAATTCATACTTTACACAATTTCTTCCCTTAGGTTTGTGTATGAAAGATAAGTTCAAATTTTTAAGTAAACACATTTATATTTTGACCCAAAGTAATTCCCTATAAGTCTATGCACATGAAATTTGATAGTCATAAAGTTAGAGACGATATAACACTGAATGTTTGTTTACTCTGGTCTATCCTTCCATCAATGTAGGGATTTCTTCCTTAGAATCTTCTCCTAGTGGTAATCTTAAACAAAGAAATGAAAGTCCACAAATTCAGCAACTCAGCTATAGACTTTTGTAGGATATTTTTCATATTTAGGTGGAATGTGGCTCCATATACACCTACTGATATTAATTCTGCCATCTTGACAAATGAAATATGAATACTTGGTGCTATTTATTGACTACCTGTCATGTATCAGATATACTACATAAATTCATTATCTAATTGTTCAACATAAATACCTTTTGATGTCATTTATTATTATTTATAAATGAGGAAGTGGGCATCAGTTAGTTTAAGTAACGTATTCATGATCATAAAAAGGATAAGATTATATATTTGAGGTTTAAAATGAGAACATTTTAGCCCCACTGAATGTGCTATAATGTACTATCTCCAAAGAGGAAAAATTAACACCTTTCTCTACAGTATATCATTAAAGTAACTGATTATCTGTCATGTCTGGTTAAATTTTCCATCTTATCATACTAGACAAATCAGGCTTTCTCAGAATGTAGCTTCCTGAGCCATCATCCTCCTGCTTTTCACCTGTAAGGCCATCTTAATTTAACCGTTTTTTTCATTTTTCTCTTTACTTTTAGTCCTTGAAAATACAACAATCTAAATGAGATTTGACTCATGCAGAATATAGTGGAATGATTTCTTCTTAGCACTCATTATTTGACCATGTTTTAAGCAACAGTGAATTTTTAACACATACTAAAGTTGTAGTAAAGAATTGCTGCATTCCCTCTCCTTCGAATTGTTTCTATGTTAATTGCTCTCAAGCCATACCACCTAGGTATTCTATATTCCCTCCTTAGAAAATGTAATCTTAAGGCAAATACAAGACTCTACTTTTCAAACTGTTGCATTTCATCTTGCTGACTGTTGAAATAGTTTTGACTATTTTAGCCTACTAAAATAGTTTTGACTCTTGATTCTGTTGATTTGCTGTAGTCCCTACTCCCCACTCTCGCTCTCTGTTAAAATGTACAAGTGTGATTCAAACACATATTCCCACAAGAGTCAGTTTATTCACTCACATTTATTAAATACTAATTAACCTCTTACTAATAAGCATATAAAAGTGGAAGACAGAAAACACATAGACACTGTCATCTAGAGACATCTACTAAGTTAGAACGAGACGATTATGGTGGAGAGCGTCTCATTACATTTTAGGACTAAACAATAGAAAAGTCACCAGTAAAATCTGGTCAAATATGGGAGAAAAAAAGTCATCACATAATACATTACAGTGCCACTGAAATCCATCTCAGGATTTCTCAAAAATAATAATTCAGGTAAGAATTCATCTGAAGTTGCTATTCTTAATAAGCATAACATCTACAAGAATATAACATCAAAGCTATTCTTAAAAAGGAAAAAAATGAGTACATAAACATTTCTTCAGCCAACTGCTATTTCATATTTCTCATTATCAAATGAGATGAATATTGTGGGATCAAGGTTTGACAGATTTCTATTACCAAGACTGCCGGCCACTTCTCTTCAAATACTTTTATTATTTAACTTCTACTGACTAGACTTGTTATCTCTAACAAGTATATTCAGTAAACTATAATTCTACTCCTGTATATGAAGTGTGCTACTATAAAATCTGGTCTGCATAAATATGAAAATGGAAACTTCTGAACTTTCGTAGGATACCCAGTAGGTTCACAGTAATTAGCTTTGACTAAAAATTAAAGATGAGGACACTTCCAGCTGTTGGTTTCCAGTTTATAAATATAAGAAGTACATTCACCTGTTTTGAAGGTCTGTTTAATTCTAAATCAGTGCCATTATTCAACTGTGATTGTCTAATGTACTATTATTTGGCAAGTCCTCAACATTTCTTCATCCAAGCTTGTTGAGTAATTACATTGGATTTCATTAGCATGATCAAATACCAGCTCCCTGCTGAAATATTTGAATCTACATACACCTGTTTTCATTGGCATGTTACTCTGATTGCAAAACTGCCCTTCGAAACTAAAAGCAACAGCAGATTTTTATGGCATTGAACAGAATGATTTCCAAAATGAAGTGACCTGAAGTGATGGTCTATCCTAGATTAAATTTTTTGAAAGGTGTCAGAGTTTTTCGTTGCATGGGTTTTACCTATCACAATCTGTGATGTTTAATCAAGAAGTGCTTGTTAAACAACAGGAGATATCTAAAGGACACAGTCTTAAGGAAATCATTAAGAATTCAGTCTCTAGAACTAGATCAAGATTTAAATTATGCTTTCACCAGGACTTGTACATATTATCTTATCTCTGAGCCTCAGTATCTTCGCCTGAGAAGTATAGGTAAATAATTCTAATTAACAGAGTGGTTATGAGAATTAAAATATGTCATTTACTGAGCTTTAAATGCAGTACTTCTTCCATAATAGTGCTCAATAATACAGGGTAAACCCTCATTAATAACTACTAACTCTAAAGTAGACATACTATTTGAAATAGATCGCTCCCAAAATATAGCTTTTAAGTAATGATAACATTAAGTAACGATAACATACTGAGCTTTAAATGCAGTACTTCTTCCATAGTAAGTGCTCAATAATACGGGGTAAACCCTCATTAATAACTACTAACTCTAAAGTAGACATACTATTTGAAATAGATCGCTACCAAAATATAGTTTTTAAGTAACGATAACATTAAAATATTTCTTCTTGGTTTCTTGATTTGTCTCAAAGCAGGAATTAAGTCCAAAGAATGGAGTCACAAAGAAACTTGACATGAAGAAGCTCTGGATGAAAAGAAAAACTTTTTTTTCCCCAATAAATACAACAACAATTTAGAGAACAGTTCCAAGAAAAACACACGTATTTGTAGTTTAGTTGTCACAAGCTTTCAAAGTCGATTATCTGCATCCATAATTTTGGAACATAAATCATATGTATTGCTAGTTACATGAGCCTTCCACATACTACCTCCTCCCCCATGAAATATGTTAGTTGGAAGTATTAGAGGTAGAATTATAGATTTATTTATACTCCATTAATCCTTTATTATATAACTAAATAAGAATGTTAAGTAAAAAGGGCAAAAGGAACAAGGACAAAATGGGCATGATCTAGAGTCAGAAATAAGGTTAGTGCAGACAATACCCTAAAGGCCTATTATTAAGATTCCTAGCAGACAAAAAAAAATTTTTCTATAGTTTCATGACTGATGAATTGTTATGATTTTTTGTAGAAATGACAAAAGCAAACGTAGTGTTTTCAGTACAACGGCTCCCAATACTAAGATGACTAGGAATTTCTCCTGAGGTGCTGAGGTGTTTCGTGGAGTGGCCTCCTCATAATGCATTACACCATGTCTTCAGTAGCAGTCTGCAGGCACACAGGGCTTCAATTCATAAGGCTGTTTCAGCATATTTCAGTATAGGTTGGTATTATCACCCTGATGGGTAAATCTGAAACTGCAACCTTACAAGTAAGAAATAGGGTAAAGCTCTCTTTCCAGACTATGAGTAGATGTGTTCAGCATGATCTTTCAACAATCCTCTATAGATATTTTGACTCTTGGCTAAGCTTTCTATAGGAATTAAAGGGCACAACCCCTACTGTATACCAGCCAGATTTATTTCAACAGACAGCTAAGTTGAATATAATGTTTTCTTCCTACCAAAATGGAAGGGCCTTAAAATACATCTTTTAAAAAATAGCCTAATTTACATTAATAAGAATTTCTATACATATACACTTTCAAAATAAGTGGTACCTATGTGTGTGTGTGTTTCCCCCTCTAGGCTTTACGTATTTCTACAAAGGAAAGGAGTACTGGAAATTCAACAACCAGATACTCAAAGTAGAACCTGGATATCCCAGATCCATCCTCAAGGATTTTATGGGCTGTGATGGACCAACAGACAGAGATAAAGAAGGACACAGCCCACCAGACGATGTAGACATTGTCATCAAACTGGACAACACAGCCAGCACTGTGAAAGCCATAGCTATTGTCATTCCCTGCATCTTGGCCTTATGCCTCCTTGTATTGGTTTACACTGTGTTCCAGTTCAAGAGGAAAGGAACACCCCGCCACATACTGTACTGTAAACGCTCTATGCAAGAGTGGGTGTGATGTAGGGTTTTTTTTCTTTCTTTCTTTTCCAGGAGTTTGTGGTAACTTGAGATTCAAGACAAGAGCTGTTATGCTGTTTCCTAGCTAGGAGCAGGCTTGTGGCAGCCTGATTCAGGGCTGACCTTTCAAACCCAGATGGTTGCTGGTCCTGCACATGAGTGGAAATACACTCATGGGGAAGCTTCCATGATGCACAGTATCTGCCGTTCTTCAGTCCTTTGTCTTTCTTTGTCATTCAGTTCTAGGCCTTTCCTCTGCACGCTCAATGCCCAGTAAATTTTCAGGATTAACTAAAGAAGAGGAAAAAAAGAAGAAAAGATTCTTCTTAAAGGTTTCTAATATTATTTTCCTTCTGAAGTCTGAGCCCATAACTGGGGGAAAAAAGCAAAATGGAAAAACCCATGAATTTTTGCTTTAAAGCAAAGAAAAAAAAAGGTTAAACAAAAAACCCACAATTGAACTTTCAGGAAAGTGTGAAGACCCAAAACAGCTTTGTCTCCAAAGAAGATAGCTCTCTGACTGCTATGGATAGTCTCCTACACTTCATTTTTGTCAGGTGGGAGATCTGGAATACACATGCAGGACTTTAGACTGTTGGGACAGCCATTTTCCAACAAACAAGGGGCCAAAATATCTGCAATATAGTAACAGCCTTAATAATACATCCATTTTTCGTTTTATACAGCTGTTCTCAGCTATGTCCTCAATGTTTCATCACATTTATATTCATAGCTATATTCAAACAGGACCTTTTGATTGTTTTGAAGTGTTTCTAATCCCCTTCCTGCCACCTGACCACTACATCATTGTGATAATCTCCCCAAGTTGTATTAGGCCATTGCCCCAGGCCTTCCATGGGTCTGTCAGGAATATTCATTAAGAGCAAGAAGCAGTATGTCTCCAAAGTGGTTTAAAGTGACAGTTATTTTACAAGGATATGTGACACTAGTAATACATTGGTGTAACCCTTTGAGAACTATCAGATCAGCTTTCAGAGTCTTGGGATTGTCAGTGTTGCTATCTGGTAAATTATAGAACTGGGCAATGGTGAAAACAGGCACAGGTTCAAGAAGTTCAGGTTTTTAAAACAGATATCCTATGACCCCATGTAATTTTTAAGTGATTTGTGGTACTATATAAATGCGTTTATAGCAAACAGAAATGTTACTTGCCAAAATTTTTTCTGGCAAATAAAAGATATTTTATTAAGAAAATGTAAGAGTGAAATTTTATTTGAAGAACTTATAATAGCCTAAGTCTTTTTATTTCCTTAGACATATTTAATTTCTGTTTGAAAATCCATTGCATGAAAATTCAGTTTGTCTTGGTACATGCAGTTAGCATTGCCATTTTAAAAATGACTTAAAATGATGACTCTGAGATTGCATGAATATCCTCCAGAACATTACCTTATTGCATGTCAACCATAGTTCTCAAAGGGTTAGTGTGGCTTCTGGCATTTAGCCATCCATTTGATCACTGACAGAGCCAAGAGACCACCAAAGCATTTCATTGTTGAGTGTAATTTGTCCTAACAGCAGTATTGTCATTTTCATGTGACCTGCAGAGCAGGTTTGTATCAATATTTTTTTCCTAGAGAAAAGTCAGCAACTGACAGACCTCTTTATTGATTTTTAGGAGCTGCTTCTTGCAGTGAAAGGCTTTACAGCCACTGGGCTGTGAACTTATTAGAGATGGTCAGACCGAATGCACCCCATGAGTCAGACATTGGCTTTGTGTGAAAGCCAGCTTTTGAGGGGATTAGCTTTTGAAACAATGAACAGCTTGCCTTGAACTTGATTATTGATCTGTTGACTGTCATTAACAACAACTTAAACATTGTCTTCTGTGAAAATTTTCCTTGAAGAGTCCTGTTCTATGTCTTTGCCCTTTGACCTTTAACTTGCAAACTGGCACAAAATGAAGGAAATCTGGTGTTGCTTCTCCTTTGGAGTGTTAATTGTACTCTAAAACCCTAGTAAGCATGAGCTGTTTCCTTAGAGTAGAGAGAGAGAAAGAG
>NW_024427107.1:34897946-34909123 GCF_017311325.1 Ursus maritimus | reverse complement strand
TGTTGATGGCGGATCTGCAGATGGACACTTTGCTATTTACATGCACACTCGAAAAATGCCCTATAGGTAGAAGTGACTTTTAATTTTCTTTTAATATAATTTCAAGTCTAAATTCATCATTTTAAGTACAAATATAAAACTATAGGGGGAAAAAAAAACCTCAAAATACTTGAACGGCCAGTGTGGCTTTTATATAAAGCAGGAATTTTATACTAGTGAAAATTTCTTACTCATTTGCTAATAATACACATTTCCAGATGATTTTTAATGAGTGTAGGTACACATTCTTATTTGGAAATGGATAGTTTGGCTGCCTTGAATTTATATTTATACTCAACATAGCATGAAAATTAGAATGTCTTTCGGTTAAACAACATGTTTATGATTTGGTTTGGGAAAATATTTTGTAATCATGGGTGGCATGCTGCAAAGCCTTTGCAGATTGTTTTTTCTTACAACCTGAACATATATAATGTAAGGTTAAGAAAATAGAACAGTTTTAAAAAAGAGGAATGGCTTTACAGCAAAACATTATTCAATGCAAACTGTATTTTGACAAGATATCAGAGATTATATACATGAGGGCCAAGAAAGAAAGCATGGGGAGAGGACCAAAATCAGTCCTATAATTTTACTTCAGTGCTTCCACTCTAGATGATGCTGATGTTATAAAGAGTTAGTCACTTCTACTGAGCATGAAGGACTATATATATAAGCTCACTTATTCAGTGTGTGCTTATGGGAGGGTTTAATCCTTTTAGGACCTTGATGTCAAGAAAAAAGATGACTGGAAATTGTATTTTGCTAAACATAGAAATGAGGAACTATGTCAGTTGGGGACATGGGTAAATCATTGAGGAATTCCATCAACCTGCATTAAACATTGATTTTATTTTTATTTTTCTAAAATGAGAAAGAAACTGAAGAAGCAATCGTTTGCCTCTTTACTCATTTATCATAATATCCTGATCCATCATAAAACTATAAGTATATAAGGGCTAGAAAATAATCATAGCATTAAGAAAGGAAAGACCCTATCATTATGCTTGAATTCTGAAAATGTCATGGATAAGTGTTGGGTCATATTTACTTCAATATGAGATGAGATTTATGTGATAAGAAAAGGCATATACAGCTTCTCTCTTTACTAGAATAGTTAAATTTTCAGGCTGTGAGACTACAAGAGATAAGAAAATATTAAGTTCCATATAATCACAAATACCAAGATTCTATTTGTTTATTGTACACAGGGCACTTTGTGAGTATGGTTGCTGATTCCTCTTCCTCTTGGGGTTTGGGGAGAAAAAGTCTCGATCCTATTGGAATAGTGAAAGGGAGAGTGACCAACTGGTCCAGCACATAAGAATAGTGATTCAAAAACAACATGGAATAAATTTCCATGGGTCAACAACATAATGTACCAAGTTCAGTATCAATAGAAACATACAATCTATCAAATATTTTTCATCAATTATTAATAGCATGGAAAGTTCAGACCTAGTGTTTCTCAAACTGAAAACGCATTCATGATCACAAAACATAATTCTCCTTCTGTTTCATTACTGATACTTTAATATAAACACAAATGTAAACAAGGTAATGTTCCTTACATAAATTAATTCCATAGTTTATAATTTTAGCCAAATATTATTCTATATATTAACTGGACTGAAATGAAGTATTAAAATAGCCAGTCTGTATTCCCTATAAAGCAGTAAATCCACATCAGACTTTAGAGGAGGTTGTGAATTTAACTATTGACCCCTTTTAGAACAAAGTGTCTGTTGACATGGCAATCAGGACAGGTGAATACAGAAGCTCTTTACAACTGCAGAGATACCATAGATAAATTAGAGGACATTATATAATACTAGCAAAGACAACTTCTGTTATAAATCAGAGGGCAAGGCTTTTCTGAATCAGATGTAATAAATTACTAAGTAATAATTTACAGAAAATAATTACTAAGTAATAAAGGATAGAGACTGATTTACTGAAATAAGCAAATGTTACTTTTACTAGTCAGATTGCTTGTAATCTTTTTCTATTGACACAATTTGTTTCATATACTATATACTTATTTTTTTTCCCTTTCTGTGGGTGATTAAAAAATGCAATGTGGTGGATGAGACCATTACCCAACTTCACTGGTAGATCCAATATGTGGATGATGTGTGTATACTGGATCCTAGGTATGGTAATTTAATACTTCCAAGTTCTGCATATTATGCTGGTATCTCTAGTATCAAATACACGCCCACACTTTGTGAATCTTACATAGAGTAACAAATGTGTCCATATTGACTAAATTCAATGTGCTATCTGAAGAGAAATGGATGTTATAATCAAGTAGACGGAGTTAACACAAGAGTCATGAAAAGATCTTTTTTTTTTTTTTTTAAGTTTTGGAATTATTTCCAGAAACTAATAAAGGCGGTGATTTACTGATAGTATTGAGTCTGTGAGATTGTAACATATACTGAAACAACCTCGTGGATGGTGGTGAAATCTTTTTCAACAAACATAGCAAAGAGTTCATTTAATTTTTGATGCTCTCAAGAGCACATTCCAAAATATCACAGATGTCAAACAGAACATGCCGTCTAAAGCAAAAATATTAAATTCAGATAAGCTATTTATAAATAGCTGTAAATATAATCTCAGCCAATATATGATATCACAAAAGGTTTCAAGTCAACAGTATTAGAGGATTTAATCATTCCATTGCATCTCATGCACCTTCATGGCATTGATTTATTGTGACTGCAGGTTATAACTGGCAAAGGATATGTATCTATGTTTTAGGTTCCTTGTTGCTGAAGAGGGAACCACAGCTACATCAGAACAAATTTATCAGTTATATTTTAAAAACTAGAACTTTATATAATAAAGAAAGCAGCAACCAGGCGGAGCACCACACCATAAATATGAAAATTAAATAATACATATATTAAATATAATGGAAATGGAGGAAAAAGAAAAATGAGTGTTTTGTAAAATATAAGAACATACTATAGCACTCCTTAAACCAACTGGAAATTTTACTTTAGCAAGTATAAAAATAAAGAAAAATGCAACTTCAAGCTCTTCATATTAGTAATGGGTATGTGATTTATCAATGTATGTAATTAGCCAGTGGCTTTTAGATGTTACCCTACATAAACATATCTGATACTAATGCACTGCCTTATAGGCTAAAAATGTCAAAAGTTAGGTGTTCAGTAACCTCAATTGGAAAGATATACGTTAGAATTTCCTGAGAAAAGCCATTTCTCTAGGATAGAAATTTACCTGAGTAATCATATAACATAAACGCTTGGCGTAGGAGCAAAGAAGTTGCCTTAGTGTTTTAATTTCATCTAATCGTAACCTTGGTCTTTCTGTCCTACTCAAATCATTTTTTGTTTCCACTGGTATCATTTTGAAATGATTCAGAGATATTTCAGGTCAGATGAATGACATCAACTACAAATATCTCTTTCAGCATTTTATACGTATTTCTACTTTGAAACTTAAACCAATAGTATATAAAGCCTAAGAATGAACACTGATCTAAACAAACACAGACAAATTCACAGAAATTGAGTGAAAAACAGATATTATAAAATTTGTCAATATTCTGGTAGAATACTGAAGTAGTAGCCTTCAATTTTTAAACACAGTTGTGAGCTTGTAATTGGACAGAAACATGCATCTTTTTTTAGAACAAGCTAATTCTTTATATGATGTAAGGGTATAAGATCATGAGTACTGTAAAACAGTACATAACTAAAGATCTTTAAGGAAAATGAGGGCATTCCCAGTTAACTCATGGTTAGTGCATAAGTATAAAAAACATATGAAAGATATTCATGAAGATTTCTAAAGATTCTATGCCTTTCCAGTTTAAAGAGCAGTGCATCTTAAAAATCTGTCTTATACTAACATTGGACTGGGGGTAATACTCAAGTTTGCACTCAATGTGGCCTTACATTCAAGGGCACACTGGACATTGTAAGACAAATATATCATAAGCTAGAATGTTGTGCTGATTCACATAACTTTGCCATGTGCTCTGCTATAGAGCTGGACTTGTATGCCCTTAAGAAGGGAGAAGAAAATCAATTAAATATAGATATGAAAATATGATAATGTATCATGTTAGGCCACTTAGCTTCAGAGTAAGATGTCATTAACCCTTATTTCACATAGGAAAACCAGAAGGAGAGAATGGTGAACATGAATAAAACGATTAACTTTTTGACTTATCAAGATGTTTCTTGAGTATTTTATCTACTTGTTTTTCTCCATGAAAAAAACAAATCACACAAAGTACAGACATATCTGTAGCACTTGGTCTGTAGCCAGAGTTGATCCCAGGCATAACACTTCTTGACACAGGCCTTTTTATAAATGCCTCATATACGATGAAGCTTTGGTGAGATGTGACTGCATGGTAGGATGCTTTTTTCCTAGGATAGGATATGGTGCTGCTTGTACTTGCCACATTTTGTATGAATATATGTTTCTATGTTGGCCTGTCTTGCTACGATATGGATGAATAAAGCCTGGTGTGAGCTGTCTAATTGCAAAGTCACTAGAATGCACGTTTCATTTGTTCTTTCATAATGCCAATTTGAACTTGTTCCCTCTCTGTATATTCATAACCCAGCTGTGAAGGTAAAACATAGTTTCCTTGAATGACTGATTCAATATTTAAATCAATGTCACAATGTTTGCTACCACTGAACTAACACCACAGAGGCCACATAGGTACTACTGCCTGGGTAAAATTGGGTTGTTTTTGTTTTTCTATCACTTCTTTTCTATCTGAAGTGGAATACGTTATTCTTTTATATGTTCATAAATACAAAATTTCACAATCTTAGTTACTTTATTACTTTCAAACAAACCTGATTTCTTAACAAGGATGATTGGGTATCTGGTTTTTCTGTTCCTCCAATTCTGAAATTATTTGTTTGCTTCCTGTATGTCACCCCAAAATACAGAGGGTTGGAGGGATATATTATTTTGTGTTGTCTTATGTAGTCTGTGCCCATATTTGCATTCCTTTCCATTTCAACCTTGCCCCTCTTTTTTTTACAATTTGATTTTTCCCTTCTGTTTATGAAAACCAGAATTGAGCAGCACTGTACAGCAGACATGGTGCCCAGAAAATATGTTTTTTTCCTCAGTAATTTCCTTCACAAGTTTCATGCAAAGACAGTTCCCAATCAATTTCACACACCTTCCAATCTCTTACATTGGATTCTAACATTTTAGAGCTATTCCCCTGAGAAAAGTGAAATGCTGAGTATGAAGGCTGTTGTCTGTTGATAAGCCAGCTAAGGAAGTGTGTTTTTGGAGAATGTATCTTAAATAATTATACAGGAAAGTAAATACCATAATATAGTGTTCCGTTTAAGGTACATCATGTGTACATGAATGCCTAAAACCTCAATTCTTTGTCTATTTCCCTTTATGTGCAAATTACATATATATTATAAAGAGAGAGAATAAAAGAATAAGGGGTATTATAGTGGCAGCTTTTTGCTGCATTGGTTTTGACTGCATCAGCATTTCTATTGTGGACCTCTATTTTCAGGGGTTTTAGAGATTCACCCATAAAAATATGCTTCAGGCTTAAAAGTCTTGAAAGATTTTTTTTTTAGGTATATAATTTTAAACAAATATATCTTGTTTTTATATTATAGGAAGAAATAAATGGAGTTTACTAGTTCAAATTTGCGCTACTATAACTTTTAATAAACTTAATTTTTTAGCAAAAACATAGTCCATAGTCTATTGATGATTTTTTAAAAGAATTATTGATATTGAGAAAATTGCCTGCTTCATCAGTGTAGTAATCTATCTTCAAGATGTTTTAAAATCTGTATACCTATATTAACATTATCTTGAATCCAGTAGTGGATCAGTATGATAATGAACACAATTTATGCCATCCATATGAGCTATCTGGTAATATAGATTTGGAAATATAGTGTGTGTGTGTATATATGTGTGTGTGTGTGTATGGTGTGTGTGTATGTAGGTATGTGAATGTATATATATACACATATATATATATACATATATATATATACATTCACATACATATTTAACAGACAGATTAAGGGGAAAAAGCTCCCATAAATTTAGTTTGTCAAATAAATACCATATGCTATAATAAAAAATAATTGCACATACATTTGTCTTTCAGAGCCAGAATGAGATGCAAGCAATTGCAAAGGAAAGTTGTCTCTTGTGTAAACAGTAGATATTTTATAGCTTCTTATGAAAATCATTTTTCCTTTCTATATTGTGGTTATGGGAAATTAAAAGAATGTAATGCATAAAATTAATGCAGACTTTATTTAAATAACATTAAAACATGAAGCAGAGAGAAACACTGAGAAATTAAATATTTAGGCTATTACCTCTTGGTTGTCTGATAATACTTTGCTTTTATTTTAATTCCCCATGATATTTTCAGTTATGGAGAGGATATTAAAATCTGACTTTAAGCTTCTGGATTGTTCACTTACACTCAACACTACTTCATTAAGTTTCTGATAATATGTAGTCTTCTGTGTGCAAGGAAAGAAATAAATAACACATTTATTTGCTGAATGAGCTTTAAGGCTTGCAAGTTGTTAGTGGTTTTTTTGCCCACACAGGATTCTATACATTTATAACATCTTAAATCTGGTGTGTGTGTGTGTGTGTGTGTGTGTATGTGTACATACACATACACACACATACATTTTCAGATAGCTTCTACTGACAAACACAAAGCTTGTTTGTGTGCAAATATAAGGCTAAATAAATGGTGCTAAAGTGTATTATGACTGTCAGATATAATCAGGCAAAATTTTGTGGTGCTTAATTTTTTCATTGATTTTATTGATCAATGCATTGAACAGTGTTTATTATTCACAAGTTGTCTTTTATTAGTAAATCAAGGCCTCATAGCACATTGTTAAATAAAGTGGTTGACTAGTCTATGTAACAGCTCACCAAGCTACTATCTCTTCAAATCCTTATAATGTTGCGTCATTAAAGGTCAAGGGGTCATGCTATTAATCTCATCGCTGTAGACCATTAACATGACTGAACTTTTCCACAAAGTACTTATGTTTACAATGCTATAACCCTTTGACTGCTGCGGCAACCTTTAACCACACAAATGTCACAAGCTAGAATCATCAGCATGGTTCTTGCCATGGCAATCAAAGAGTTAAGGGCTGTGCAGTGATTTGTTTTGTATTTATTAATTTATATTTATTTTATTTCCATTCAAGGAGGGGATTTTGGGTGGGGCAGTTTTTGTCTGCTGTAAGTGTCTTAACCTAGGGAAGGGTTAAATGGCTTTTTATACTATTGCATCTTCTGTATTTACCATCAATTCATTGTGTTGTAATTAAAAAAAAACTGTCAATAAATAAGAGAAAAGAAAAACAGTTCATAGGCATTGTGGTTTTACTCAATGAATGATACACACATTTATAGCTAATATCGAGGCTGTGATCTATAGCAGTAGCCTTTACTATCTATTTCTTCCTAATCAATGAGACAGAAAATGAAAATTCTTAAGTAATTTAGGCCAAGTTTCCTGTGTTTCCCAGAATGAGCAAGTATATTAAACTGGCCATATCAACTGGAGAATTGTTTAATGACTAACTAGATGCATGTGACGGGCCAAGGACAGGAGCAGGAAGCATTACCGCATCAGATATATTTCAGGCAAGTAGCCGTGAATGTAGGATATGTTAAGATTCCATCACTACCTAATGAGAATAAAGATTAATTTTTGGATAGGTGAGTATAATTTATTGTTTACAGTCATACATCATGACTGTCTTAGGTAAAGTTAATCAAAGGAGTTAATTTTTATATCAAAAGTCTTTGAGAGAATCCCATTTAAGAACTTTTTTTTTAATGACAGGACTACTGTAAAGGAGGGCCATGAGTAACCATGAATCGAGAACTGACTCATAGAAAACATAAGATAAACATTTCCATATCTACATTTTCATAAATTATCTTGAACATGGGATCAACCATGAAATCTCTTAAAATATCAAATACTTGCATGTAGTCAGGTGCTGAAGCAAGAGTTTCCTAAAAATCAAATCTAGTATGTATCAAGAGTTCCAAATGGTCATCTGACTTTTAGGAAGAATTAGGAATGCATACTGGGAATGAAGAAAAATATGTTCTCTCATGAAAAAATCAAGATGCACCAAGAAACTAATCTTATAAATTTTAATCCACACATAAAAAAGGAGCGCTGAAGCAAGGTAACCAAAACAATCACAAGGGATTTAATTGTCTGACATAATCAACAGTAGACTAGAGGGACAGAGGACTGTTTGTGTTCAGTCTTTGAAACCTGCTTCTTCAGTGCATCCCTGAGAATTTGCGTATCTATCTCAAAGAGTTTAAAGGAAGACTCACAGATAAGGGTTGTCAGACTTTTGGAACATGTCAGCCCACGAGAACCTAAAAGGTTAGCCAAGCAACAATATATTGCATTTTTATTTGTAGAAGGCTGTCAACAATATGAAACCATAAATAATCAGGCAGAACTCAAGAATAAATCTTCCTTGTTTTTATTATCAAAGAGGAAAAAAAAAAGCAAGAAATGTAGATCTAACCCAGTAAAGTCTTTTTCTATGTACCTGAGTTTTATTTATTTAATATCAAAATATAGTATTATATGACCTATCTTGCATGATTGTTGCCATATTCAAGGACCAAACTAGAATGACACTATATAGCACACTATAGAAACATAAATTCCATTGAGGCGAATGACAATGTTCACATATTTTAAATCTTTTACAGGAGATATTTGAATGGGCATAATTTCAACCCAGTTTGATGCCCTCTGCCACCCCTTCAATTAGTTACCCCAAAGTGTCACTAGCTCTCCCCTCTTCCATTCCTCTTCCTTCTCCTCCTTACTCCACCTTTTTTTCTCTCTTCTCTCCCCCCACCCAATTGTTCTATTCCTTGAAAAAAAATTTAATTCACTCCTTTCATGTGTTCTATACACTCATTCTTTACTTATAATTTTGTGGCACTCCTCACTACTTATTTCTTTAAATTTAAATGATATATTTATAACTAAACCTAGTCTAATTCCCTACCTTAAGAGTATTTAATACTGATAGTTATTCTGCTATTAATACTTCTGCTCCTTCAGGTCAAGACCTATTCATTCCTTACTCCTTTTCTACACCTAGATGCTGTTATAGAACCTAGCTCATAGTCAGCGCTCAGGAAAATGTTGGCTTCTAGATATTAGGGCTTAAAAATCTTTTCCCTTACCATCTTACTTTTTGACTAATTCTAGTGAATTTACCTAAGTCCCCCTGTATGTTCTTAACCTCCTTTATTCTACACCCTCTCCTGGACCCTTCTGCACAAGCATGGCTTTAGCTTTGTGGATATGATGTCTCACAAAATCCAGATTGACAATTTCCACCCACTTGCTGGACAAACTAATCTGGATTTTTCTTCTGCTTCCCAGATTCAATCTACTAAATGTAAAGCATCAACATCCCTTTTTCCCCCCAAAATAAGCATGCTTCTTCCCAAGTTATTTATTAATGCACTAAATTCTCTTGGTTATTTATCAATGAAAACATTGTTCTTGGCCTTTCCCTTTTCCTCTGATGTCCCCCTTTTGATATTTAGCAGGTCTATGAATTCTACTTCGACAATATTATTAGCATCTAATTTCTCCTTGACATTCTTGTCCTAGTTAGGGTTCATAACTTCTTCCCTTCTGAATCTTCTTGCCTAATTCAATTTCTTTTTCTTCTAACCTATCTACACATTCCTGGCAAAACAATCTTCTCAAATTAGAGTTTGAATCATACCAATCCTTTATTAAAACTAAGATTTTATAGGAAGACCCTTAAAAATCTATTTTTAACTTGCTTTTCAACCTTTTTCACCAGTATATATTTTTATACCTAAACCATCGAAATATTTGCCACCCCTCATCCATAATTTGACTCATGCTGTTCTCTCTACTTTGAATTTCCACTTTTCCCTTCTTTACCTTCCCTGACCTCGCTGAACAGATAAAGTTCCACTAACTTTGAAACCTCATATTATCTCCTTGCATTTTGTTTTGCTTAGGATGATCCCAGTATAATTGTTAATACTGCATCCCCTCTTTCTCTTCAAAAGTCTTCCAGTTTAATAAGTTATATGGTTATACTCATGCAACATTTAGACAAAATCTATAATTTTATGTGTACTTAAACCATTATTCCTTGTGAATGTCTAAGCTCTTAGGAACCGCATTCTTCTTGGTTTGTTTTGTTTTTGTTTGTTTTTTTGTCCTCCTGCAGCATCTAATTCAGTGTCTTGAATGAAGAAGATCTAGAAATGTTTACTACACTAAATTAAATTGTATTTTTAAATTTTGTTATTACAGAAGTTTTATTTTGCTTTGTTATATATTCTCTAACCTGTTTTCTAGGAGTCTTATGAATAAAAATATTTTAAATTGTTTGATTCCAAGATAAAATTTTTTAAGCAGTTGACCTTGATTCTCTCCAAGGCATTACTTTTCCAGAGCTCTTTAAATATTGCTTATTAAATTATAAAGAAAGCCTCAAGTCTAGGCTAATCTTTTTATAATATTTACCTTTTACTTCTAATCATCACCTTTTAAATCAGAGGAAAATTTCCAGCAACAGTAGCCAAGTAAAAGTGGGAAGGCTGTTTGGGAGACACCACTGAATAGAGAATTGTTATCAGGACTTAAAATATTAAAAAACTAGGGGCATCTGGGTGGCTCAGTCGGTTAAGTGTCTGACTCTTGATCTCAGCTCAGGTCTTGATCTCAGGGTTGTGAGTTCAAGCCCCATGCTGGGCTCCACACTGGGCATTAGAGCCTACTTAAAAAAATAGAAATAAAAATAAAATATTCAAAATATCATGTTCTGCTTACTTAAATGTGTGCACAGATATAAGAGAAATGGTTATTAATTTTATTATCATATTCCCTTATAAAAGAGACAATGTGAAAAGACTTTGAAATAGTAATCATTCTGCCTACTCAAAGGGAAATGCAGTTCAAACTCCTGCAGGGCTAGTGTTGGATCTATAGGACAGGATGTCGACATAGTGCTCAACCTAGAAGATAAGTAAGAGTTTGGTGACGGGTTCAAAAGGGA
>NW_024427107.1:34686765-34897930 GCF_017311325.1 Ursus maritimus | reverse complement strand
AGTCACAGACAAAAGGGACAACACAGATAAGCAGTTCGACAGCAAGAAACAGATTTTTAAAAAGTTATTTGTTGCTTAGAACAGTTATTGGGCCTTTACACTAACAATAGCTTTCACCAGAGAATTCTTTATAGATTTTACCTGGCATGTAACATGTCTAAAAGCAATAGCACAACTTTCAGGTCAAATGATGGATCAGGAAAAGGCATATAATTTCACTTCCTCCAAAGCCCTACTAAAACTAGAACTAGAAAATGGATTTTCTTTCTCTTTTTTTTTCCTCCCCGCCCCTCTCCTCTCTTCTTTCCTCTCCTCTCCTTTCCTTTCCTTTCCTTTCCTCTTTCCTTTCCTTTCCTTTCCTTTCCCTTCCCTTCCCTTCCCTTCCCTTCCTTTCCTTTCCTTTTTCTCTCCTCTCCTCTCCTTTTTTCCCCCAAAAGACAGGAAAAGGGAATACAGGAGAGAAGACAACACCAACATTTGGGAAGCTGGAAGCAAGTGGACATCTGGTAACTGGCTTAGTGGACCCAAGGAGTCCTAAACTGGAAGAAGCAATCAGAGAACAACCTCAAAATACATCACATAGAATGCAGAAGGCTCAGGGAATGGAAGCACCAATACCTGTGGAAATGGGGTGAACAGAACTGAATAAATTAAGAACTGAAAACAGTTTATAGGAAACAGGTAAATACTCTAGGTTCTGTCCAGGCCTCCCTGCCTTTGGGCAACTGCTTTTCCTCTCCCCAGCCAATAACTCAAGGTTTGTTCTTTGAAGATGGTAAAAGAAGGTCTCTGGATTGGGGGATGCCAGTGTTCTCTACCAAAAAGAGAGGATAAAGTGAACTTCTATGTTTGGAATGTTAATACAGACACCTTCCAAACTTCCTTTACTTCATCACTGGGATGTCAGCAGCTAGTTTTGGAGAGAATTTGTTGTTGTTGTTGTTGTTGTTGCTGTTGTCATTTTCTTTAGGCAAAAAGTGAAGCACTCTTCTCTGGTGAATCTGACCAATTCAAGAGGAAAAACAATAAAATACGTAATCAGGGTTTCCCCAACAAAAAGCCAGCAAGATTACCCTTTATCAAAGTTCGTACTGACAAGTCCCACCCATGCACAGTCAGTGTTTCCAATTAGCTTTTTGTTTCCTCCTGTTAAACAGAATCAGACAACTGAGGATTTCTAGGTATCTAAAGAAAAGTTCAAACAATCATAGTGACCCAAAGAAACAAACACACAAAAATAACAAGAAGGAAACAGATTATTCATCATTAAAAAACTTTTGAAACAATCCTTATTATCTCTTAGAGGAAAAATTTTTTAAATCATCTGCACAGAAATTAAAAATTGGTAGGAACAATTAAAAACTCAATAGATTGGAAGACAAAGTTAAATTTTTTTCGTCCCATGTTCCATTTCTCAGCTATACAATATACTCCACTAAATAATGAGAAATCCAAGACACAGTGAATTCAGAAAAACAGTAGTTTCAACAAAAGGAAGAAAGAAGTAAAGGTATTATCCAAAAGGGTGGATTACAATGGTGCACCAGTCATAAAAGACAAGCAGTTCAGACTGGAGCAGCGAGACCGAGAGAAAAGCATGTTAAGGACTCCATCTTCATGACTTTTGTCATTGTGCCATCTTTTTCAACCTACGAAGCTACTGTGGAATATGCTCCATCAGAACGAGAAAATAAATGAAGAATACTAACACACAAGATCCGAGGAATAAAGATTACATTTTTTGAGAAATTCAAAGAAATGTCCTACAATAACACAAAGATAAATCCTAGAGTAACAGCCCTAGAGAGCAGCTAGTCCAAATAGGAGAATGGATGACTCTAGTAGGTGTGTCTGAGAGTGTGTGTGTGTGTGTGTGTGTGTATAATTTATAAATAAACACAAAATGAAACCAATAGATTACTTGATGTGATTGACCTTATGAGAAATTGTACCTAGAGACTTACATAAGGTGTAAGGATAATTAGCAGTAGATAAAATAAAAAATGAAGCAAGTGTAAAAACTAGGCAAATATTAATTTAAGGAGAAGTTTTAAAAAATTAAAATATAGGTCCAATTCAGAACTCAGTTCTGAATAGCTATAGGCATGATAATGTAAAAATTGAATCTTTAATCAAAAACTGTAATAAACTATACTTAGAGGATGAAGGAGGGGAAGCAGAAGAGATGACAGAGGAAGACAGTTTAGTCTTCATCTAACGTAACAGGAAATCAAGAGACGATGTCTGAAATCGATTTAAAGTACATACGTATTACTTAGAAATAATGAGGTGTTCTATTCCAGAGGGGGAAAAAAGTCAGCCAAAAATATTAAAAGAGGTTTTAGAGAAGAGGAGTGGGGGATAAGGGTGGGAATGCTTGTAATTTTTATAGTGTTATTTCAGCATTAAATGATGTTTTAAATGACTTAACTGTATTAATCTGCTAATAGAAAGTTTAAGTTAAAGCACAAAAACTATCTATGGTCAGCAGGTCCAAAATCTGCGTGAACCTAAGGATGCTCTGCCCGTGACTCCACTGCTTTCCCTCTGCCTCTGGTCATTAATCATATTAATTTGACTGCAGTTTTTCTTTTTACCCACTTCCATTCTCCACCTTTCTTTTATAGTGTTTGTGGTCCCTCAGTTGGCAGAGAAAAAAGGGAGTAATGAAAATCTTGGCAACTGCTTTTCAAGGACACTTGACCCTTGCCTTAGGGAGATATTTGGTCAAATGTTTTTGTATGATGACAGCTTAGGAAAGATAGATGTTTCAGTTTATTGAGTGTGAAAAATATTCTTCAAGGGAAGGGTTAGTGGGGTAATAGTCAGTAAAATTAAATTGAAACAGGATGTCACCCAACTCTAGGTCATCTGCCCTACCAGAAAGTAAGAATCCTGAAGAAATAGGTTATATTTAAGATCTGACACAAATTTTTGTAGGCTCTAAAGAAAAACTTATAACTTTTAACATGTTATATGTCAATGTAATGGTGTTACAGTGAAATCATAAATTACTCTTTCTGAAAAAATGATTATTGGTTCATTTGTCTGTTCCTTTGGTATTAAATCTTTACTACATTTTAAATATTACCTAGGACAGGGAACAGGATGTACAAAGTTAAGTAGGGGAGTCAAATTTGCTTAAATTATTGTACCTTATTGTAATTAACATATTATATAACATAAAACACATAGCACAATGTAACATAACATATGATGGGTAATATGAAAAATCTTATAACAAAGTCATGAGAATCTAGATGGTGACTCTATTTAGGATTATCATGAAAAACTTTATGAAAAGGGTAATGCATTAAAAAAAAGTAGGTTAACAAGTGAACAACAGGAAAGGAGCATTTTAGGCAAAAGTTATAATTTATAGAAAGGCATACAAGTGTGGGAGAGCATAGCACATTTGGGAAAATTAATTACATGTACATGAAGGAGAGTTATAAAAGATAAGCTCAAAGATTTAGGCAAGTGCTAGATCATGAAAAGATTTGATGCCTCTAAATCTTTTTTGCCCAGCCTACTTGGTGATTCTATGAGCCACCCACTACTCTTTTAATTCATTTTTCTTTTTGGATAAAGTCAGGCAGAATTATTTTATTTTTTTCCATTTTTATTCAATGTATGTAAACTAAACAAAAAATCAGTTCACCTATTTCTCTTTAACTCCTTGCCCCATGCCTCTTGCAACCACCAATTTGTCCTCTGTATCTATGAGTTTTTTTTTAATTTGTTTTTCAGATTCTTCATATAAAAGGGATCACTCAGTATTTGTCTTTCCCTGCCTGACTTATTTCCCTTAGGATAATGCCTTTGAGGTCCATCCATTTCACAAAGGGCAAGAGTTCATTCTTTTTTATGGCTAAATAATTTTCTATTATGTATGTACATATGTGTGTGCATAAATTTTAAGATTATTCTATTTCTGTGAAAAATATCATTAGAATTTTGATAGGGATTGCATTGAGTCTGCAGTTTGCTTTGTGTAATACAGATATTTTAACAATACTTATTCTTCCAATCCATGAGCACAGGATACATTTCCATTTATTTGTGTGTTCTTCAATTTATTTTATTAATATTTTGTTTTCAACATATGTCTTTTACCTCCTTTGTTATATTAATTCCTAGGTTATTTTTTTCAGTGCAATTGTAAATGGGATTGTTTTCTTAATTTTTCTTTCTTATAGTTATTAGTGCGAAGAAATGCAACAGATTTTTTTGTACTGATTTTGTATCCTACAACTTCACTGAATTTTTTATTAGTTCCAATAGTTTTTTGATGGAATCTTTAGGATGGAGTCTATAGTCTTTACATAGCATCATGTCATCTGCAAACTTTAACAGTTTTAGTTCTTCCTTTTCAATTTCAATGTTTTTTTTCCCATTTTCTTGTCTAATTTCTCTGGTTAGGACTCCCAATAATATATTGAATAAAAGTGGCAAGAGCGGATGTCCTTCTCTTTTTCTTAGAGAAAACTCTTTCAAGTTTTCACCACTGAGTGTGATGTCTGTGGGCTTGTCATACAGGCTTCATTATGTTAAGGTATATTTCCTCAATATCCATTTTTTGAAGAGTTTTTATCATAAATTGATGCTAAATTTTGTCAAACACTTTTTTCTGCATGTATTGAGATGATCATATGATTTTTATCCTTTATTTTATGTGGTGTATCACATCGATTTGCAGAAGTTAACCATCCTTGCATCCCTGCAGTAAATCCCATTTGATTGTGGTGTATGATTCCTTTAATATGTATTGTTACATTCAGTTTGCAGAGGTTTTGTTGAGGATTTTTGTATCTGTGTTCATCAGTGATATTGGCCTGTAATTTTCTTTTTTGTGGTGTCCTTGCCTAGTTCTGGTAATGCTGGCCTCACAAAATGTAATTAGAAGAGTTTCCCCCCTCCCTATTTATTTTTGGAATAGTCTGAGAAAAATTGGTATTATTTCTTTGAATGTTTGGTAGAATTCACCAGTGAACCCATCTGGTCCTGGACTTTCATTTGTTCAGATTCTCTATTTCATAATGATTCAGTCTTGGTAGATTCTATGTTTCTAAGAATGTATCATTTCTTCTAAATTGTTCAATTTGTTTGTATATGATTGTTTATTATAGTCCCTTATTTCTGTGGTATTAGTCATAACATCTCCCCTTTCATTTCTGATTACATTTATCGGAGTCCTTTCCTTTTCTTGAGTTATCTAGCTAAAGGTTTGTCAATTTTGTTTCTCTTTCAAAGAACCAGCTCTTAGTTTCACTTACCTTTTCTATTGTCCTTTTAGTCTCTATTTCATTTATTTCTGCTCTTTTTTATTTCCTTCCTTCTACTAACTTTGGGCTTCATTTGTTCGTCTCTTTCTAGTTCCTTGAGGTGTAAAGTTAGGTCGCTTATTTGAGACTTTTCTTGTTTTTCAACATAGGCAGGAACTTCCCTCTTAAACTGTTCTTGCTGCATTCCATACATTTTGGTATGTTTGGATTTACATATTCATTTGTCTGAGAAATGTTTTTTTAAATTTCTCTTTAATATCCTCTTTGGCCCACTGATTATTCAGTTCTATGTTGTTTAATCTCCACACATTTGTGAATTTTCCAGTTTTTTCATATAATTTATTTTTAGTTTCATACCACTGTGATCAAAAAAATACTTGATATGATTTGAATCTTCTTAAAATTATTAAGACTTGTTCTGTGCTCTAACATATGATCTTGAAAAAGATTCCATGTGCACTTGAGAAGAATATGTAGTCTGTTGCTTTTGGATGAGATGTTCTTTAAATGATCTGTTAAGTCTATCAAGTCTAACATGTCATTTCAGGCTTATGTTTCCTTATTGATTTTCTGTCTGGATGATCTGTCCATTGATGTAAGTTGGGTATTAAAGTTCCCTATTATTGTATTGCTTTCTACTTCTCCACAGTGGTTTTCTTAGGCATGCTACTAAGACCCTTGACTGAAACAGTTGTCGGCAGTAGAAGCTTAGTAAGATAGGAGAATTGGGAATGATTTATCTGCCCTAATTAGACAATGAATGGTGAAAATTATTTTAAAAAGATACATATTTTGATACGTAATGGAAGATGGAGATAAAGCAATCAAGTCAGCACCTACACTACCTGGAATAAGGTATAACTGAAGGCAAGGCTTCAGAAGACCCAGTTGCTACTGTTACATAGCTGTATGAAAGACACAAGGACATTAGAGACTATAAGCTAAAGATATTACTTTCAACAACATATGAAAGCTTAAAGAATGAAAAGTAGAAGTTAAATTCATATTTTCTTCCTTAGGCATTTACTGAAAACTAAGGACTTCCTATGAATGTCTTAACTTTTGCAACCACAGGTTTGAGTGAACTAAAATAAAACCCTTGTTTGATCCAGTATGTTGCCAAATTTCAATATCCATTAATTCACAGCTTCATTAGATATATTACATAAAATGGACAGTTGAGTTGCTAAAGGACAGAACTACAGTCATTGAAATTGGAAGATTTATAGTATTCAGAGTATTCTCAAATTTCCAGTCCACTATGAGCTTAAGTATCTCTTTCCCCCACCTTAATTGTCTCCAGATCTAAAAGCTAGAGTCATATTCTAACATGCCCTGAGGAGGAATTAATTTTAATGTCAAACACAGGAGGAAACAGCTTACATACCAAAGTTATAAAATTTAGCTACTTTATGTATCCAAGTTCTAGGGAATATGTAGGAGAATGGACTCTGAAGGGGCCAGACCAAAAAGGAAATAACATATTTTTTAACTGGCTAATTTTACCAATATGGTTTAATTACTAGAGGTTCTATAACAAATGAACTAGGTCAAACAGCAGGGAATATTATACAATTGGAATCAAGACTGGTTCACATAATTGATGATGAGATGCCAAAAATTCCTTGGTATGATAAAGAAGGAGGATCTGAAGACTTAGTGAGATGGAATGCCGGGGTGGATATATCATATGTAACTCACTCAACCACACCAAACCATAATTTCAGATGAGGGCCCAGAAGACAGTTTCTGTGATAGGAGGAGGGGCATCATCCACTTTGAAGAACTTTTTAGTGGTTGTTCTCTGCTAAGTCAGAAACCTAGTAAGAGAAACTATAGATGGAAAGGGTTTACTATTTCAGTGAGGATTCTATTACTATTTCAATGATAGATTCCCAGAATAGAAAAGCCCAAGTAACAGTAATTGATCACTAGAGGCATAAGGGGTGTGTGGTTACCATTAAAGTCGGTGGATCTCTGGAGGTAGCTATTTAGTCATAAAAGCCCCTGAAAGCAAAATAAATACCATCCCATAAAGTTCTATCTGAAGTGTAGAACTGATAAAAATAATAAATCTAGTGAACCGAGGCCTGACTGAAACCTCATTAGAGATCTAGAGCTTTCTCAGTTGACCTGAATCGGTTATCAGACCTAAATGGTTCAGAGAGTCAACATCTATTGAAATAAAAATGAAGCATCTGCTTACCCTTGAGGAAGAACCTTTCAATATTATCACAATTGTGACAGTGAATCTTTCCCTTTCCCTTTCCTAAAGGCCATATTCCAGGATAAACATGTTCCTGAGTAAGATAAAGAGTCAGTCTTTTCATGGATCTTTTAACATGGACTTTGCTCTAACTCAAATTCCTATGGATCCAAATAGCAACTCTGATCTTCTAGGCCTCCCTCTTACAGAGAGAGATTCTGATTCAAGATAGCTCCTAAAGGATCCCAACATACACTATGGTTATTTACCTAATGAACTGGGAATATTACCTTTAGTATTTGGTAGTCTTTTCTCAGGTATCCATCTAAGTGAAGAGTGATTATAATAAGTAGGACCCAGTGGAAGTTCCCAGGGTGCCCTATTCATACAAAAATTAAAACTATATATCTGGAATAATACATTAAAAATTTAGAGCGATCATCAAAGATTTGAAAAATTTAAAGCATAACCATTTAATACTCTGCCCTAGCCAGTGAAGAATATGAATGCGTTCTGGAGAATGATGGTGGATTGTCTGGATGATAATCAGATGATGATTTAAATTGTCATGGGATTTCCAGATGTAATCTCTGTACTGGAATAAACTTTACAGTCCCTGTCACTTAACTCGCAGCTACTGAACTAACAGATGATTTTTGTTTGTTTGTTGATTCCAATTAGTACAGAATATCAGATTCCGTTGGCAAGCATAGGAGTATACCTTTGCCATATTGCCACCATGGTATGTCAAAACTGTGTTATATTTTAGTTTGAAGGGAGATAAATCATTCTTACCCTTACATAGAATTCTTGCTTGCCAACTACACTGATGACAGAATGCTGATAGAACTGCCAGGAGATGCACATGCATACATGTCAACACATGGGATATGAATATGGGACAAAGAGGTCTGCCCTATACAAAGAAATTTCTAGATGTCTAATTATTCAGGGCATGTCAGAATATTCTCTCTATATTAATAATAATAAATTATTAATAAGTTGCTATACATTATAGACACTACCATCAAGAAAGAGGCAATGTACTATTGTGGATATAACTCTTTAACTCATTTACTCAATAATCTGAGACTGCTAAATTTGAGTGGAGCTCAGAGAAAGAAGTATTTGCTCACAGTGTAAACAATCTGCTATCTGGCTATCTTTACCCAGTGCATCTTCTTATGTTCAAACTGTCTTTAGAAGACTCAACATACAGCAATCTGTGAGAAGAGAAATCTTCAGAGCTCTGTAATAAGAATCATGCACTTTTAATCAAGTAACTATTCTCATTTTGAAAAATAATTCTTGACTTTTTACTGTGCTGTATTAGATATTAAACCACCAACCACAAGTACTGGCACTTTTCATGAACTGAATATCTGATGTACCATGCCAAAAAGTTAAGCAAGTCAGCAGGACTCCATTATCAAGGGGAAGTGGTATATACTGGATAAAGTCCAAGAAAGTCATGAATATACAAGCTGCATGAAAAAGTAATGCACATTCCCAATTTACCTGTACTGCTGCAAAATCACCCCTCCCTCAAGTTACAGCAGCAAACAAGAGGGAAAATTTCCAGCTTGTTGTATGGGTTACTTGAAATGCTTGTACCAAAGAAGAGGGCTTTTGTAGCTTAAGAGTCCAACTCAGGAGTGGCTCTGAAGGAGAGTGGGGAAAAGAAATTCTTCCAGTGATAAATTTTCACTTTGCTAGAAGAGAGATGGTCTGCAGTTTCTACACTGATGCACAGACTGTGGCTAATAGTTTCACTGGATGATCTGGGAGTTGAAGGGGACAAGATTGGAATCACAGTAACCAGTTTGCCAGTGGACATTCTTCTTTGTCTTAGTTTTTAGAAACAGTAGTCATTTTCACAACAATGCTTTCTCCTTATGAAAATTAATACCTACTTAACTAATGGCATTGTTCATGGTTTGAATTTTTGACTATAAAATATGGTACTTTAGATGTAAGAACACTTTTTTTCTGAATATAAGAGATGTGACATTGTCATCTGGCTTGTTAGTAGATATCCAAGTTTTTAAACTAGAAGCAAAGCTACTAAAATATTTTAACTAATAGTACCACTTTCACTTTTTCTCACTTTTAACTGAGAGAGGTAGTGTAGTGTGGTGAGTAGAGCTGGATAGGAGTCCAACGAATCACTAACTAAATTTTGGGAAGCAGTCAAGTCATCTCCCTGATCCTTTTAATCCAAAAGGATCAAACAAAATTATTGTTTTACTAGTCCTTTTCAAATGTTCCAGGATTCTACAGATGACTGAAATGAAAGGATTATTAAGATGACAAGACTTCATAAAAAACAAACACTTTTATGGTAACATGGATAAACTGCTATTACAACAGTTCTTTTGGGGGCTATTTTGGAGTAAAATAATTTCATCTCTTAAATCACGCATTTTAGATATTGATTTCACATCATATTTTCTTAAACACGGTACTGCAGTGTTTCTCAAAGGTTGCTAATTATAATGAACATTTAAGGCACTGAGTGGTCATAGATTCCTGAGTTCCACCTCAGGCTTGCTGACTTAAATTTAACAAACACTTCAAATATTTTTGATGTTTGGCCAAAGTTTGGAAACACAGTCATTTGCTATTGTTGGCTAATCCTGTCCTGAGAATATTAATTGCTTAGCCAACAAAAATCTTAACTTTCCTGGGAGCAGGGGCCATGTGACACAATCCTATCATTTCCCATAATGCCAAGCCAAAGTCTGGGGACACAATAGATGGTTATGTACGTGTGTACGTATTTGGCAGGATGCTTTGAATTTAATGAACAAGGATTGTAGAATGAAAAGGTGATCCAAAGTGTATTTTCTTCTAAATAAAAGAAGACTTTTTATTACAGATTTGACAGCTGGAACTGTTCCAATTTGAATTTGTTTGTGGTTGTCAATTATTCAATACACTGACAGTGATGTTTGATTTGAAACTCATTCATTCCTTCACCAGTCGCATGCGAAACACCTTAAAAAGAGCATTTTTAATTGCCCAGATGTTTGTGTGAAATTACTGCCATTAATCACAGTATTGATTATGCTTCTCCTGTTTTCCGGCAGTCTTCTATTTTTAAACAGTCCCCTGAAGTGACATACGGAAGCATCCTTGTTATCCATGACTTTCTAGTTTGCAATATAATTGATAGATGAAAAATTCATTGTGAATCATTTAAATCTGCTGCTTGTGTTGAAAAGGTGGTTATTTTTGTCACTTCCTGTTTGCCACAAAGCATGTTCTATGCTGCAGTTTCAACAACTGGGCCACTTTTTCTCCAATCAGCATTTCCCTGCACATAGGATTGGCCGTAGGCAAAACTATCTAGTATGCAAAATTTTTTGGCTTTCCCCAGCTCACTTGCCAGCACACCGCCTCACCCTGCCCCTACTTCTTGCCTTTCAAACTATAGGCTTACAGGTTGTATTCAGTTTCAAAGTTCTCAGCTATCAACCAGCTTAGCTTAAAATGTATGTCTGTGTATCTCTTAGACATATCTGCATTTGGATAATCAATATACATTTAACCTCAAAACCTGAACATCATGTATGGAACAAAAATTTTGAAAATCACTTTTTAAAAAATTCTAGCACTTATTAAGAACTATCTTTTAGGCGAACTAAATTACTTTTATTTTAGTGTGGGACAGATTATCAGTTAGTGTTAAATGATGTCTTTCTGGGCCTCAGTTCCCTAATTATAAAATAAAATTACTAAACTGGATTATTCAAAGTCACTTTGGAGGAGCTGGAGGAGAACCAACAAGCCCACAGCTGCCCCATTTGTTTTTCTATCCCCAGCTCTATATTGTATCTCAAGGAGCTATATACCCAAGCTCCTTCCACCAGCTCTCCAACTGATGGCTACTTCTTACATACCCTGATAACACATTCTACACTAAAAAGGATAGACCCATTCAGCTCGGGAAGCAGGTTCAGAGCTATTTGGCAGAGAATTCCAGATCCCAGGTGCCAGAGCATGTGTGTGTGTCATCTCAGTCCTGTGGACTCCACACCTTGCAAAAAGGAATACAGTCAGAAAAGCTCAAAAAGCAGAAGCCTAGTGCAGAGACCCTATTGCCCAGGTGGAAGAATAAGACTAGGTATGGCTAAAGGACAATTCTGTTGCATCCTTAGTTGAATGCTCTTATACTCTTACTATTACATTATTCTATGTTGTCCACCGATCCAGTTCTTGGTTAATTCTGTGGTCATGATGGATATAAAAAATTGTCATTTCCTTGTCCTAGAACTTTTAAGATCTCCCTCTCTCTCTTTCTTTCTGCAAATGTTAATAGTTTCATCTTAAATATCCTGTATGTTTATAGCTATTCCTTTTCCTATTTTCTATGCTACAGTTCCATGAGATGCTTGGGATACAGATTTATAAGCTCTGTAAAATGCCTGCTACAAGTCAGATATCAGAATTTTTCTCTCTGTTGTTCACTGTGGTGGTGGGAAGGGTTTATATGAAAGTGTTCTAGCTTTAGGACTGGAAGAGAACAATGCTTATGTTGTCTGTCAAGTAAAATTCTTCTCCATGCAGAAATCATTGTCTAGTATATCTTGTGTTTCACAATCAGCTGTTTTTCTCCTTCTTTCTTTCTGTAGTTTTGCAATTTAACCATTCCAAGACTACTTGTATGAGTTACATTTATAAATTAAACACTGCTGTTAATTCCATTGTTAATGAAACTGTTTTCAAGGCTCTATCTACTCTAATATCATCTGCCTGTAGCAAAAATATTTTTTAAGGAAAAATAATGAATACATTCAACAGAGGAGAGAATTTTTAATTAAGGAGAAACTAAACTGATCTCTGAGTGGCCATACTTTTGATACCAGATATTATAAACATCAGAATAATTTTTTTCTGTTGCTCACTGTGGTGATGGGAAGGGTTTATATAGAGTGCTCTAGCTTCAGGACTGGTAGTGAACAAAACTGTGGGTTTCTTTTTTAACAACCTTCTTTAATCAATTTCAACTTGAATTTTCTGTACTGTAGTCTTTATTTCCCCCAGAGTTCTCCTACAAGGTTTTGCCACTGTTGGACTCAAATACACACTTCTTTTTTTTTTTAAAGATTTTATTTATTTATTTGACAGAGACAGCCAGAGAGAGAGGGAACACAAGCAGGGGGAGTGGGAGAGGAAGAAGCAGGCTCCTAGCAGAGGAGCCTGATGTGGGGCTCGATCCCAGAACGCTGGGATCACGCCCTGAGCCGAAGGCAGACGCTTAACGACTGCGCCACCCAGGCGCCCCTCAAATACACACTTCTAACAAGCTCTTACGCAAATAAGGCTAATAGTTAGGAAAGACTTCTGAAATCTGGATGTACATACTGAGTTGTGTTGATAATTTGCACAATTAGGGCAATATCAAGAGGACGATTCCAGGTACCTTAGAGAACCTCTGGAAGTCCCACAAATAATGTGCATGTGTTGGAGGGAAACTTTGATGAATGTTCTGTGCTTATTCCTGATTTTCAGTCTTTCAAGGATTTAAAGAAATGGTATGCCACAAATGCTGCTTCATTCAATTAGTCGAATGAAAGTGTTCTTAAAACAGGTGCAGAGGGGCGCCTGGGTAGTGCAGTCGTTAAGCGTCTGCCTTCAGCTCAGGGCGTGATCCCGGCATTCTGGGATGGAGTCCCACATCAGGCTCCTCCGCTGGAAGCCTGCTTCTTCCTTTCCCACTCCCCCTGCTTGTGTTCCCTCTCTGGCTGGCTGTCTTTCTGTCAAATAAATAAATAAAATCTTAAAAAAAAAAAAAACAGGTGTGGAAAAAAGTCTGGTATGCTATGGATGAAATGAAAACAGGAGAAACAATGTGATGTGTATTTACTCTAGCTATATAGTTTATATTTTAGAAGAGAACATATTTGGTCTATAGAAAGTGAAGGAAGTCACCAAATTAATATATGTGCAAAGGATGTATTTGTAACATCACCTCAAAGTTGCTGGAAGTTGACTGGAGAGAAAATTCAGTTTTGAGTTTACTAACTGCGCCTCTCATAAGAGCCAAGAAATGAATAAAACATTATAAAAATATATTACAAGCCATTTTTCAAGACCTAAAAAATTACATGAACTGCAATCCTTTGTCAAATATGAATGCACAAAGTAACCTTTGTTTTAACCATCTCTTTAAGAGAGAATAAATAGTGATGTGGGCATTCAATTAATGTAATTGATTGAGGAGAAGAAAGTGGAGGGTATATCTATAGAGTAGATGGGGCTTAGACAATAAATTTAATCTCACTGGGTTTGAATGAGGATTTTTAGAGTCAGAGAAATCTGAAGTAAAGTTCAAGCTCTTCCAGTTAAGAGCTGACAACTTTGGGAAAAGAATGTGGTGTGGGTGGTTAGATTAAGCTATGCACATGAATTCATGGTTTTTAATATAAAGTTATAGATAGGCATATATGAAAATACATTTAAATATGTGTATGTATATGTATATACACATACATATATCCTTTGTTATTGAGAGGACCTGCAATCAATGACCTTGTTAGTGGATATAAGCATAATTATAGCACTCAAATCTTGGTTTTTAAATACCATTATTCACTAAAATGATCCATGGCACATTAGATAGAAGGGTGATTCCAGGGCTGAGACAGAGAAATACAAAAAGAACCAGGAATATCTTGTTGTGCCAGGAAGTAAGGAAGTATTTCAAAGGAGATGGGGTCATGTCAAAAGGACAAAAGTATCATCTTGAAGGGGTTCAAATGGTCAAGGCAGTCAAATTTGGAAAAATTTGAGTATGAAAAAAATATAGTAATGGAGTATAACACACTAACCAAAATATATCTGTGGTTTCTACCGATATAAATATATAAATGAATACATAAATAAAAGGGACAGAAGGGAACATTCATACCTATGGTGGGATGCTAACTGAAGAATACAGAAAGAGCTAGAAAATCATCAATGGATTAAAAAACTGGTGGATTAAAGTTTTATGGGGTACAAAATATTTTTATAGTCTGAAGTTGTCTCTTCACAAACTGCTTACTAATTACAAATGGAAAAAAATAACTTCCAAGTGAAGAAACCTGGTAGATTCCACAATAACAAAATGATGAAATTAACATTACCAACAGCAGGAAAACATCACATGCCTTCTAATAGGATTCAATAAGGAAGAAGAGTATCATGGTGCTTTGCCAAAAATATATAACCTGAACCTAATGATGAGAAAAAAAAAAAAACAAACAAACCCAAACTGGGGGATCCTCTACAAAATAACTGGCTTACATTCAACAATAATGTCAAGATCAAGCAAAACAAAGAAAAGCTTAAAAATTTCCAATTAAAGGAGACTAAATAGACATGATAACTAATTGTTGTGCCTAATCCTGGACTGCAGGAACATAGTTGTTGTTGTTCTATTATTTTTGACACTTCCCTGCAAGTCTGAAATTATATTAAAATATAAGGGGTAATAAAAAAAGGAAGGAGAGAGGAAGGAATGTGGGAGGGAGGGAGGTTGGCTGTGGCCTTAAGGTAGAATGGTTTCTTCTGTCTTGGTAAGGGATGGATGGGTGAGACTTTTATATGAACATACATCCAAACTTATTCCTGCGGGGCTAGTTACCAGATTTGGTGAGACTCTGCTGCTGTCATACTCTTCACTTATGACCATCAAAATACAATAAAATATAGGTTACTTCTGGGGTCACCAAGGAATGTTAAATTGACCTGGTTGTTGGTGTATACTTACTATTTGCTACTCTATTGAATATGTCTTTTTGTTGCACTATTATAACGCTGCATATAACTTATATGTTTAAGAACAAAGTAGAGGAGATTTCAGAGCTAAAATGGTTATAAAATATCTCTACCCACAGCTAACCTAGCAACCACCAATTTTTGATCTGTTGTATGACTTGGTAGTTGAAACACAATTAACTATTCATTTGAGAAGGAAAATTTCTTTTTACTGTTGAGAAAATTAAGTGATGATTATTCAAATAGTATAATATGAAAGGGATGTAACAGAACAAAACCCCCAATGGCCTTTGAAAGTCTAAATTGGAAAATGCATTCTCAATGCAATTTTAATTAAAGTAATTGAATTTAAATAGTTGAGATAAACAAGGAATTGGAAGCCCTAAACCTTAATTTATCACTTTGATAGGGCAGATTATAAAACTGTATTTTAAATGTAGGTCTCTATTGGTTTGAGCTACAGAACTCCATCAGATACTGTGCTGCCAGGCACACTCCTGGTCTTTCATTTAATTGTCTTCTTTCCTAGTTGATTAAATAAAGATTAGTGTTTATTATCTTCACAGTAGTTTACAAGCTTTAACAAATGAAGCTAAACAGCTTTTCTATGAGGTGGGCAAGCCCAATACTTTACTCTAATTTACAGATAGACAGAAGACTCAAGGTTTCAAGCATCATAGTAACAGGGAAAAGTAGAAGGTTATACATGGCAACTTCTACCTATGTCCCTGAACCATTTCTAGTATGTTCCATCTGTTGATCACAAGAAAACTTCAAATATTTTAACAGTTGTTGGGATTTTTTGGCACTGGTGAGGAGATTAAGCCTAGCTAGTTTTCTTTATTTCTTTTAAACATTTAACCAGAGAAGGAGGGGGAAAGGTGTTTTGTAGTAACCACTTATATTAGTTTTCTGTTGCCATTGTAACAAATCACCATAAACAGTGGTTTAAGAAAAATACAGATTTATTCTCTTACAGTGTTGGGGGTCAGAAATTCTAAAATCAAGGTGTCACCTGGGCTGGTTCCATCTAGAGGCTCTAAAGCAAAATTAATTTCTTTGCTTTTGCAAGCTTCTAGAGGCCACCTACATTCCTTGGCTCATGGCTCCATCCTCCATCTTCAACATTAGCATCTTAACATTGTCATATCTCTTTCACTGACTCTAGACCTGCTGCTCCCCTCTTATAGGGGCCCATGTGATTATCTGCTCCACTGGGATAATTCAGGATATTCTCTCCCATGGAAAGGTCCTTAACTTATCATATCTGTAAACACGCTTTTACTATATAAAATAACACATTGACAGGTCCAGGGATTAGGATATGGGTATCTTTGGGTGACCATTTATCAATCTACCATACCTCTGAAAATGTATGAAGGGAAGAAGATAACTGATATCCATGTTTTCTTCCCTTTATACTCTTTGGATTAGAATTCCTGAGGTTCTGGGTGGCTACTGAGACAAAAAAGTTAACCCCAAGCACACCTCAGCTGGAATGGAGAATTAGGGAAGCGATATAATATAGTCAATCAGAGTGAGGGTTTTATAATAGAAAGATTTGGATTCTAGCCCTATATGCTACTGGATGAACAAATCTCTGGTTCATGAATAAGCAGACAAAACAAAACAACAAAAGGATACTATCTTGCATCAATTTTCCAAATCTCCTGTACCTATTTTTTTTTTTTTTTTACAAATTTATTTCACACTACCTCCTAAAACATCTTTTCCTCTGGCCCAAGAAATTTCCTGTTGACAATTACCTGAAACATGCTGAAAAGTCACCATTATGGATTATGTACCCAGAGGAAGAAAATATCCCCTTTATCTCTCTTTTCCCTCCCTCCTCACTGACCAACAGAAATTCTACTACTAGTCTGGACTTGGCCATTTACCAATAAAGAGACCTAAGGCAAGCCATACAATTCTCTGAGCCTCAACTTTCCTATTTCTCAAATGGGCACAATAATCCTTACTCACTGTTGGGGAGAAAAAAATTTTACTCTACCCTTCAAAGTTCTTTTGACTGTGCTAAGAATTAAATTGACATGAAACCAACAAACAGAAGAAAATCAAGTTTAATTCCATATACACAGGGGTTCTCAAAGAATATGAGGCCCGTAGGTAGTCAGGCAACTGAGGCTTATATGCCATCCAGAGCTAAGGGATGGGGATATGAATCCGGGACTTCAAATGAAAGGAAGATAATACACAGGAAGATGAAAAAGAGTAAATGTTTGGTAAACAAATGCTTGCTGGACCAACAGAAATAATGGGACATAGAAAGGAATTTTAATAGACTTTGCTAAGTTTCTCCCTGTCTACCACACCTAGCTCATATTATACTATAGTTATCTATGATGATAGCTACCTTCTAAATTCTTTAAGGCAGCTAGAGGGAAGGTCAGTTTCTTCCTGAGTCTTCTGTTTCTTAAAAATAATAGGCCTAAAATAATCCACATGCCAGAGACATATTTTGAGGTGGCAAATTTTCCCCTACACTTCAATAGAGTTTTGTGGGCTTTTAGTGAGATCATGTGTGAAGACCAGCTGGCACATATTAAATGGTAGGTAAAAAACAAAAATAGGGGCACCTATCAGCCATTAAGCGTCTGCCTTTGGCTCAGGTCATGATCCCAGGGTTCTGGGATCAAGCCCCATGTCGGGCTCCCTGCTCAGCAGGAAGCCTGCTTCTTCCTCTCACACTCCCCTTGCTTGTGTTCCCTCTCTCACTGTCTTGCTCTGTCAAATAAATAAATAAAATCTTAAAAAAATAAAAATAAATCCAAAAACCTTGAGGTATGTTCCTCTCAAGAAATCCATTCCTCAAATCCAATTTTAAGCAAACACTTTTAAGCTATTCAGCCTAAAAACATGAGGAGTATATGACAATAGAACCAATAGGGGTAAGGATATAAAAATCTTCTCTTTTAATAAATAAATATATTTTACATATATATTTAATAAATAAGTACTATATAGTACTAGGTACTATAGTATAAGTCCTAGACACAATTCTCCAGATGTATAGTTTCAGAGAAAGTAAGTCACTAGACATAACTTGAAAAATGCTATGATCAAGAGAAACAAATTAGTTATAAGTACATGGAGCAGACAGCCTCTTCTTTTTGACATCTGTGGAATAAGGTGGTGAAAACAAATAGGATAACAGCACAAATGATACCAATTCCTGGGTAAGTAAACATACTTGACAAAGAACTTGCATTCTTTGTGCCTTTGTTTTTAAGGCCCTGGGCAGATGAGAAGGAATTGCTTCTCTAGCAAGACAAGAGAAACTACAGGTAAAATACCAGTCTAACAATATCAGCACAAAATCTTTTTCCTTTTTTTCTTTAGCACAAAACCATTTCTATTCAGCCAAATCAGACCTACATCCTGGTTGACTGCCCATGAAAACAGTAGTATTTTCTTAAACTAATTACACCGTTTCCTTACAAAGAATAGTCTGAACTTTATCTGATTTCCTCTCTAAATGATAGTCCCTGTTCTAACCAAACTGTTTCATTCAGTACTTTGCTATTCAGTGGAAAGGATAAGGCGCCAGTCCCTTGTAGTTAAGCCCTTTGTTCTTTATTTCCGCTCCTACCAAGTATCAACTGTCTCCATCTAGTTCCTCCCCACTTGAATATTCCACAGCCTAAAGTCTAAGTAATCCCCAAACCACGACAAAAATATCAGTCAAGAGAGCAAACATTCAGGGGGAAAAAAGAGTAGAGTGGGTGTGTGTTGGACTCTTTCTTTCTTAATGAGTTTCAAGCATGTTCCACGTGTCACTTTCATATTCTATTAGTGAAGACTGGAATATGATTTATAGACTTGTATTACTTTTAGTAAAATTCCACTGAAACAGAAAATTCAGGTATCCTCCAGAGTTGTTTATAATAGGGTTTTATCTCTATTAGAATGAAAACAGCACTAGTTCCAGCTGTTCTTGCTTTGGCTAAAATTCACTTTTCATCAGTAGAATGTACAAAGTTTAGTTTGACAGCTGGCCTCATATAGTTAAATGCTATTTCATGTTATTTAGTTTAAATTTTCTCTCATAATGCTAGGAACATATAAGATGAGACCCAGGTGTTGAATGGCATATTTTTAGTTCTGATAGAATAGGCTTTGTCAACAAAGTTGGAAAAGTGAAAGAAGAATTAAAACAGAACTGCTAAGAAACTTATGTGAATGAAATCTAAAGAATATAGCCTGGCATTTTCATGAGTTTTGCCAAAAGTATAAAAGAAAATAACAAAACTTGGTCCTGTCAGCAGAACTATATGTTATAGAAAATAAAATAGCTACTAAAGAAAAAACACAACAAAATGAAAATGTAATATTTGTGCTCTTTTCATGTCTCCGTCCCAATCATAATTTCTCAAAATGTAAATTTAAAAAATCCAAAACATCCATGGCTAATCAGCATTCTTTACTTAGGAGACATAAACTAAGAGATAAGTTTTATAGTTCACTGAATTCCAGTGGAGGAGATAACCAACTAACCAACATCTAATTCTAGGACACTTCATTTGTGAACTAGGCCATGATTTCAATACTATATGCAAACAGAGGTATTAAAGTTGCTTACTTTTTATTATGACAGCAGGTTGAACCATCTCCCACAAGTCATACAATCAAGTGCACTATCATTATAGATGGGAAATGGTGTATAGTTAGAGCACTGGAATTGGAAACTGTACTGCGGACTCTTGTTAGCTCAGCTGGGCAAGCAAGGCCATTGGCTATAGAGAAGTCGGGATACAGGCAGCCAACTCTCAAAGCCAGGCATACCATCAGCTGGTTCATAGGCTTGAAATAAATTTATCAGGCAGTATTTTTAAGCCTTAAAATTTTCATTATTTTTCCTGGCATGTTTAATTTCAAACCTCATCTATTTTCTCACTCCTTCATACAGCATGCTGAAATTTGCCAAAATATCTCTCCCTAATATAGACATCCTGGAATAGGGAGGTGACTAGACACTGCATCATCTTTGGAAGCTCTCAACTAACCTATGAAAGCAACCTTTCACTATTTCTCTGCTGTAGTTATTTCCCATTTAAGATAGTCTAAATAGTGATGTGTACATGGGGTATATGTTTGTGCTGTAACGGTCATCTCTTTTAGTCTACTACTTTGGTCATAAACAACAAAGTGTATTAGATAATTGAAGAAATTATCCAGAAAGATTCTAAAGCATTATTAATTAAATATTTAAATAATTAATATATTTTATACTTAAGAATAGTCCGATATATCTACTGTATGCAAAGTTCTGTAAAAGGCTATGTAAAACATGAAACTAATTCAAACATTTGGTCATACAGATATTTAGAACCCAGCAAAGATGGTGGTGGGGGTGGCATGAGAAGGGTCATATAAATAATAGTAGACAAACCATAATTAATAAATAGCATAGCTAACATTTTAGGTCAGTTACTATTTGCTGGGCACTGGTACTATATACTTTATATTTATTTTCTCATTTTCTCTTCATACTTTCACGAAATAGGGTATAAGAAAAATCCATCTCCTGTGTCTGTCTTTTCTTGTGTGTCTCCTTTACTTTCACACTACTGCCACAGGCACATAGGATGCTTTTGGTCATCAAATGTGTGGAGGTTTTTCCCCACACCAAGCAACTCTCTGTGACACCAGCTGGGTGGCATACAATTCAACTCAATTCTTACACTATTTACCCAGAGGTAGCATCAGATTCCACAGGTTAAGGGCTCAGTCCCACAAAATTGCCTCCCCCACCCTCAACTTCTGATGCCAGTCTTAAGCCCTGGTTGTCACCTGTGCTTCTGACCAACCTACTATAGATGGAAGTTCCAATGATCCCCTTGTTGGGTTTGACTGATTTGCTAGAGAGGCTCACAGAACTCAGGGAAGCACATTTATCGGTGCAGGATCATCTGTCCCTGTGGAGCTGTAGTGTGTCACCCTCCCTATGTGGATGTGTTTGCCATCCTGGAACCTCTCTAAAACCCCTTCCATTGGGATTTTATATAGGCTCCCTCACATAGGCATGATCAATTTATTAACTCCATTTCCAGGTGCTCTCCCCTCTCTGGAGGATGGGAGATGGGGATGAAAATTCTAAGCTTCTAGTCACGACTTGGTCTTTCTGGTGATCAGCCCCAATCCAGCAGCAATCTAGGGGCCCACCCAGAGCTGCCTCAATAGAACAAAAGATGGTCCTAATGCTCTTATCATTTAGGAGTTTCCAAGGGTTTTAGGGGCTCTGTGTCAGGAACTGGAGATAGAGACCAATACATGTATTTCTTATTATTTCACAGACAGATACTGTTATTGTCCTTGTTTTATGCATAAGGAAACTGAAACCCAGAGTTAAGGGATTTGCCTAACATTACATAACTAAAAGTGATTCATTCATTAAATGATTCATCCATTCATTTATTTATCTAATCAATAAACACTTACTTTGTACTCATTATGTGCCAAACACTGTTTAGGTACAAACGAAGTAGAGCAATGGACATAATATTCAAAATCCTTGCTTTGAGGAAGCTTACGTTTTAGTGGGAATAGATTAGGAGACAAACGGAATACAAATTAACACTTACATAATATGTCAGGAGGCAATAAATGTAAAGAAAACTGAAACAGGACAAAGTTATAGACATAATGGTTGTTGGTAGGGATGGGCTATTTTTTTTATAGGGTGTCAGAGATGACCTATTTAAAGAGGCAGCATTTGAACTCTTCATTGAGTTCAAAAATTCAATGTTACATTTTTTTCTTATGAAAACAATGTGTGCTGAGGAATATTTAGAAATATAAAAAAACATAAAAGAGAAAATAAAAACTCATCAAATAAAATCCAAAGTGAAAAGTACCCATTATTCCACCACCCATATGTAACTATTATCATTGTTTTAATGTTTGTCCTATGAGATAATCAGAACATCAAGATCATACTGCTTAGGCAATTCTATATAGTGCTTTCTTTTCCTATTTTGGATACATTACAGTATCACTAAATATTTCTTGTAACATATGATTTTAATACTTGCATAGTATTCAACTACATGAACAAGCCACAGTTTATTTAACCTTTCTCTTGTATTTATCCCTTCTGTTGGATGTGTATATTACTTCAAAGTTTTCACTATTATAAGTAATACCTGAATGATGACTTTTGTACATAACTTGTAGGCTTCTCTTGTTATTTACGTAGAACAAATTCTTAGGTTCTGAATTCCTGGGGAAACCTGTACAAAGCCAAATTTGCTTTCTACAAAGCTCATAAATCATTTTTCCAACAAACTTGCATGAGTACCAATTTATAGCACTTTTTTTTTAAATATTTTATTTATTTATTTGACAGAGAGAGAGACAACCAGCGAGAGAGGGAACACAAGCAGGGGGAATGGGAGAGGAAGAAGCAGGCTCCCAGCGGAGGAGCCTGACGTGGGGCTCAATCCCAGAACCCTGGGATCACGCCCTGAGCCAAAGGCAGACGCCCAACGACTAAGCCACCTGGGCGCCCCTATAACACCTTTTCTAATTGAGATTATCTAATATGTACTTCAGCTGACTTTATAAATGAAAAATATTGTTATAATTTACATTTGGGATATTAATCTTTTATTGAAAAAAACCTAAATTCAGATCCCCAAATCTGGATAATTGATGAGAATCCTAGCTTATCTGTTATAGGGAAAGCAAGTTAGTTGAAGAGACTTCTTTCCAATTCTGATCTGTAGGAAGAGTGATGGCAGAACTCATTTTTGGCTTAGATCTCTCCTTTCATTCATTCATTCCTTCATTCATTCATTATTATTATTAGTTTTAAAGATTTTATTTATTTATTTGACAGACAGAGGCAGCAAGAGAGGGAACACAAGCAGGAGGAGTGGAAGAGGGAGAAGCAGGCTTCCCGCTGAGCAGGGAGCCCAATGTAGGGCTTGATCCCAGGACCGTGGGATTATGACCTGAGCCAAAGGCAGATGTTCAACGACGGAGCTACCCAGGTGCCCCATTTCATTCATTTATTATCCAGTTATAAAATAGTGCTTACCATGTGACAAACAGTATTCTAAGCTCTGAGGGGCTAAAATCCCACTAAGTAAATATATAGTCACATTTTGATAACTGCCACAAAAAATGTAACTCCACCAGCATACAGACTCCATGACAACAGAGTTTTTGACTATTTTTGTTGACTACTATATCCCTAATACTTAAAACATGCCTGGATCATAACAGGTACACAGTGAATATTTGGTGAATGACATTATAACTAAACAAAATGAATACAGCAAGTTATTAGGATAGAGAATATTTGTTGTGTGTGTGTGTGTGTGCTAATTAATATCAGATGGCTCAATGCCAACATAATGTCAGCAGATGTCTTGGTCTCTAAAAGAACTGGTAAGAGGGCCAGTGTGGGTGCTTTGGAGACAGCGAAGAAGAGAGAAGATGCATTGTGGAGGAGGAATGGGGAGAGGGGATAATGTAAAGTCACATTTGGTCTAAGCGAGATGAAAATCCATGGAAGAGTTTTAAACAAAGTAGTGACAAGATCCAACTTGCATCTTAAAAGGAATACTCTTTCTTCCAGATTTTAGAGGCAGAGAACATAAGCAAGGGTACCATTTAAAGAGAGGCTGTTGCAATAATCCATGATGTGGTGACAATGCCCTGGAACAGAATATTAGCGGTGGAAACAGCAAAGAGGTTCAGCCATTAGAAACTTCTGGTATTTAGGATGTAGTATGAGAGAAAAATTTGAGTCAAAGGAAATTCCAAGGACTCTAGCCCAAGTGACTGGAAGGACAGAGTTGTCTTTTACTGGTAAGAAGTTGTATAAAGAACATTAAAAAAAAATATTTTTTTTTAAATAGAGAATTTACAACATTATTTTAGGATATGTTTAAACTGGTTTTAACAGCTTTGTGAATAAATAAACAGTATTTAATGTTATTGAAAATGCTTTAAACATACAATTTAAAATTCTCCACCTTAGGAATTAAAGTGGATAGTAAGTGAAAAACAAAATGAGTTTGTTTTGAATTATTTAGAGTCATATATATCTTTATAAAAAGCTGTTCCACTAAAATTCAGAATAAAAGCAGCACTGCTTTTGAACCCTCAATAAAGGTGAGGGGGCAGTTTTTACCTTGCTGTACAAAATGTAGCAGCTTTGGCTTCTTGATAGCCCTTGAGTTAAAAATATGTCAAAGATGCCTGATATACATGTCAGTACCGAGGGGATACCCAGTAGTGTGCTGACGGCACATAGCAAGTGTTCTTTGTGAGCCCAGGGAAGATGATGTCTGAATTGTTACTGCTAATCTAACTTCATCTTTATCCACAGACTAGTAAGTGCTTGAAAATACCAATTACATAGTTTTTCAGTGTTGGAAATTTATACATGAATAATTTTCATTCTTATTACAAATTAATATTGTCAGCTGAAATTGACTGTATGAATATCTTTACACCTTGCAATAATTTCACTTTGCATTCTACTCATAAATTTAATCCTTAACAAATAATTTTTTAACCATTCTGTAAAATATTCAAAACAATTTCAATTCTTTCTTGTAATAATGTAGATGTGGAAATGATTACCCTAAGGGAAACTCCTTATGTCTTAGCAATCTAAGGCATCTATATGTCATGATGCTATAGATTTTTCTCTAGGTTTCTTGAACCAATAACAACTCTATTAATTAAGAGGAACAGAACTAAAAGACACAGTGATAGGTTTTGGAAAACACTGCAGGATAATGTTTTATAGCAATGTGAAAGAAATATATACCACAGTGGTGAGGATGTATAGCTTCTTCCAATGCAGAGGGTACTGGTCAAGTACAACTAACAGGAGATATTAATAATGAAATTGGTTACAAATATACATACACACTTTTTTTTGAAAAAAAGGATTTATGTGCAGTAAGTTATTATCTGGATCATCTGAAGTATTCTCAAAAAGAAACTGTAAATTTTATTAATTCTAAAGCTCATGGAGTCATCCTATTTCAAGGCTCACACTAAAAGCTTTTCCCTGATTTTTTCTCTATTAATACAGAATCCCTCAGGAACCTAAACTCAGGAAGCCTCCTGCATGCATCATAAATTTTCTACTGACATATTTAACCGAACTTCCTCTGCTGGAGCCTAGTGTATTAACAAATAACTCCTCTGACTTCCTAGAACACACACCTTTATTGAGTTACAAAATGACCGTTTTCAGGCCTATTGGAACACAAAACAAAGCTCTCCTTTTACCGTGGGCCCATTGAAGGCCACTTCGATTCCTCCATCAACACTAGGAACTGCCAGAAAAATTTCATTTTTTTCCTGTGCCTGCTGGCAGTAGGAGAGAAGTTCTAATGAGTCCATTGTCAGCAAACACACTTTCTTGGATTGCAGATTGCTAAATTACACATCAGTTACACTTTTAGTCTCTGGATGTGAATGTGTCAGTGTTCTTCCTCTCCTGAAACTTTGCCAATTAGGAAGCTGATTCTCCTATCCTGTATTTCAAAGCCTTATTCACGAACTGACATTAGTGTTACAATTTCAGTAATGGACCCTAAAAAAGCGTTACAGCTAAATGGTTCTAATTTCAATTACGAATGACATCATATAGAATGAATGCTTAGACAGATGCTTCAGACTCCCAACTAAATATACTATGTTCTAATTGCTTTGCAATCTTTCAATTCAAATCAAGTGAACACTTCAACCCTGTTGCTTCAATCTCTCCAAGAAGGTAAACACAGGGCTTTAATGGGCTGTGCTAATAATAACTACGCAAAGCAGTTAAACAAAACTCTAATTCTTTAGAAAGCTGGCAATAAAAAGAAAGTTCTGAAAAGAAGGCCTGTAAGTATGTGAGATTAGTGCTAAACTTAAAAACAAAACAAAACAAACAAACAAAAAAAAACATTTGGAAACTCTGATAGCCTATTTAAAAAGACAGTCAAAGAATTCTCCTAAAATTTTGTTTTGCTATATGAAGGCAACAAAATGAAATTCAAGGTAGACGAGAGGACTTCCCTTTCATTTCTTTCCATTCTTAGATCCTTATCAGGGAATAGTCCCAACTAGCTCAGAAAATTTATTTAAAAACCTGTTTTACTTGGATGGTTGCTGTAATTTAATCTCAGAGAGTAATTAAAAAAAAAATACTTCTCACAACTCTTATCTAGTTACCCATTTCTAAATATGAATCAAAAATAGGTCTGTGAGAAACAACTGGCAACAGAAAGCAGGACACAGCATGAGGCTAGTTATGTGACAATAATTCCTTGCTTTTTGAGGATTCTAAGAAAGAACTGAGGCATTAGGCCAGGGTGAGTATTAGGACAATAATTCCAGAGTTAGTGGAAACATTGGATGAAAACTCAGTGATTCCTATTCTCTCTGAATGTTTAATTTGACATACAAATGAAATATATTCATATGATAAAACATTAAGGCACTCAGTAATGTTTGCTGAAAACATTTAGGAAATGAAAGTGAAAAATGCGGAATTCATTACTTTATAATTATACATCCATAAGTCACTGTATGTTTACAAAGTACTTCCCAATCCTAGTCTTCACTTTAGAGCAAAAGAAATAGAACTGAATTAGCATTAGCCATAATGACTCTCAGCTGAACAGCACTTTACAACTTTCCCATGTATTATTTCATTGTTGGATGTTAAATGCCTTGTACTACACCACTCCAAAGCATGCCGAAAGCAGCACTCACTCCCTCCATAAGCAGAGTGCGATGAGCTCATCAGGCCATTCTGCCACTTCGTCAGTCCCGGCATCATTATCTAGAGAAACATGGTAAAAGAACAAGTCCGAGTGTAGCTATTTATGGGATACTGCTGAGGAGTATAATTATGGAGTCTCAAATAATTTACCATAACAAGATTTTAGAATGTTTAATTTCCCAGCTTTCATCAGTTAGAGAATTCCTACTAAAAATTCCAAATTATAATTTTAGAACACAAAATAAGATGGACAAATCAGATCCAATAAGCTTCTGTTCACATTTTATTCAAGAAACTCTAATTCTCCTGAATTCCAGTTTGTCCAATTTACAGAGGCAGGCTGTTCCTTCCTTTCTAAATGTTTCAAATTATCTCATTTTCTTAAGTAATGTGAGGTTGTTTTAAACTAGTTTTATGTGTCCTAAAAATATGATTAGGTAGAAGGGTTGTGAAGCAATATGTTGTCAACAGATAAAACTCATTATCATTATATACTGATCAGCTTGAAATAAACATGAAGCCCAAGTGACACACTCTGTTTAATTACAACAGCAACAAGAACAAATCAGTGGGTTGGATATGAAAAATGAGTTTTAATTACAGAGTTTGGGTTTATTATTTCCAGGTACTTTCAAGTATTTCTTTATTTATCACAAGTGAGATATTGTTGCACAACATTACAGTTGGGAAAACTGAGGCTCAGAACATCTAAGAAAAACAGTACTGGACAGGGTAGCACCTAATAGCATAGTCTTTAGTCTCAATCCAGTATGATTTTAGTACCAGAGTTTCTACCAACTTAAGCAAGTTATTCAAACTTGCCAAGCTTCATTTCCTCATCTATATATTGGGAATAATAAAAATACCTACACCTCATACAGTTGTGAGAATTCAAAAAGAATATGAATATAAGGTTCTTAGCACGTGCCTGAACATGGTAAGTATCCAATAAATGTTAAGATATATGCTATTAATAATTTATACTGTATCCAGAGATACTGTCCAAGAAGTGGCAGATCTGATTTGATGCTCGTTCTGAGTCCAGAAACTTTGCTCTTAGCCATTACAATATACTGCCTTCCACGGTCTGTAAATTAGAGCATTCTAAATGTATCACATGATTTTCTAGTCCTGAAATATTGTGATATTGGGGCACAAAGATGTTTGTTAATCCCTCATTTTAGTTACTCTATCCAAATGTGTATTGCCACTATCAGATCACAGAGATCACTAATTATATAATGAATTTAGTCTTTACAAGAAAGTTAAGTGGTCATTCCTTGCTTAGAATCGATTATCTAACCTTAAAAATTTGTGCTAAAATGAGGAACAGATCTGTGCAGCTCAGGGTACTTTATTTATAATAATGCAAATTTGAAATAAAAAAAAAAAGGTTCCTTGTTTGAATTCTATAAATAGAATAGGCATCATCTCAACTACACATATGGCTCAAAATTGGCTCTGCCCACAATGGACTTTTTTTTTTTTTAACTTTGAACCACAAGGCATATACAATTAGTAGGTTAAATTTTCTTTGCTATATTGATGAAAGGAATTAGGTGAATCCTAGCAGGGAACTAACTGGGTTTGAAAAGCCAAAAATAATCCAAATACCTCGGTTAAACTGACTTAAATGAAACTATCTTGATTTTGAGTTATCATTTTGCATTGTCCCTTTCAAGAGTGCAATTTTATGTGGAAGTACAGAACATCGATGGGAAGATTAAGTAAAGGTTCTGAGTATCTGTGACCGTATCCTTAATTACGGCTTCACATAGAGAAGTTGGTTCAGCTCACAGCATATTATTTGACAATGGCTGAGCTTTATTTCTGGAAAGGGGAGCTCCAAAAACTGTTTATATTTGGAAAAAATGAGATTTCTTCCACTGGACAGTTCTTATTTATATATAATTGTGACATACTCTATTTTTTCACTGGTGACTATTTCTCATATTCATTCACCCATGAGATGTTCATCGTCAAGGATAGATCTTGAGAGTGTTCAGCAAGCAACATTCCTGGTAAGATAACTGTTTAGTATGTACAAACATGTGCATTTAAATTTACCTTTAATATACCGATGTTTCAATATGAAACTTAATAGACACATATTAATCATTTACTGAAAAAAGAAAATCCACATTCTAAAGCTAACCAAGTATCTATCACATTTGAAAAATCTACTATATTAAGAGGAGACACATGATTATCTGCTAATATAAATTGGTCTTGATCATGCAGTACCTCAAAAAATTGGCTGCCATTTCAATTATGGATAACACAATCAGGAAATAGAGTAATTTCTTCAAGTGTTCTCTTTCACAAATTTTTAGGCTTTATATCAGTTGTGGTTTTCCTTTGAGATTGCCATTTATTGGTCTTTGTTATCCTTTAGAAAATGGAAGAAAAGTAAATCTCTCCTTTGAAGACTGATTTACAAAGATGGGAAAGAATACGGGAAAAGCTGTTTCCAGTTTTCATTTACAGTATAATGTCTCTGTGTGAAGGGAAACCAGTATCCAATTATATGTGGAAAAGGAGCTTTTTAACAAAGAAATAAAAAAGGCGATGAGTTTGAGAGTCATCAAGTTTATCTTTCTTTCTCAAAATAGGACAAAAGTTAAAATATTTCAAAAAATATAGTAGGGGGCTTTCATTCCTTGTCACCTAATTGCTATCTCACAGCCACCCCATCATGTCAAATAACCTGGGATGAAGTAGAACCAGAAATCCTTCAACCACAATCTGGCCCAGTGAGAGCACTTTATCTACATCTCTGTCATTAATGATTTATAGGGATCACCTGCTCCCATTCTGGGCCATGCTAATAAGTACATTGGGAAATCAGACTTTCCATTGCCCATTGGATGTCTGGCCATCAGATAAAGATACATAAATGAAAGCCAGTGTGGCACAGCAGCAAGCACATGTTGACCATCATCCAGAAGAAGATGACTATTTCTGGAATGCTAATGGAAACAATAAAAAAGGGTTGATTTTGTGCCTCAACCTAGTCTCCTATGGTTCCTGGCTACACACTCTTCATTTGTGATGTGAGCTATGCTTCTGACTCTGAAAGATGAGTTTCCACAAAGTATTGTGACCAGATTCCTAGTCTATGACATGATTTTCCCAAAATTGATGAGTGCATTGGAATTTGCCCTCAGTAAGGCTAATAGGAATATACTATAGACTTTAATGATTTTATAACACCATCTTATGTAGAAGGAAAGAAGAATTCCGGTGTTCTGAAGGCATACTTTAGGAATAAAAAGGCCTAGTTTGTAATGGGTTTTATCCAGTTGACTTCCTTTGAGATTGCAGTGATATCACTGATTCTAATTTTAGCTATGTCAATTGAAACCCTTGTATTCTTGTGAAGATAAACAAAATAATTTATGCTTCAAGGAGAACCAAGGATAACATGTACTTTGAAAAGACAAGTTCTATCTGTTTATCCTCAGGATGAAACTACAGACTTAAAATAGTTCCCATATTACAGGGGTAAAAATCTGCATGTGGCATATCCACAACTTTATGTTAACTGGCTGATACCAGGATAGAGATTGACAGGATAGTGTAGAGGAATGCTTTACCCAATTAGGAAAAAAAAAAAAAAAAAAAGGGTGGCCATGACAAGCTCTTAAGACAAGTAGCTTTAAGATCACAGTGAATACGTAATTAGCAGCAGGATATCTCTACAGATTAAATGTTGTTTCCTGCCTTCATTTTCATATCAGTTGGATCTGACATCCTAGTATATAAGACAACCTTGCATAAAGCTGAGATTATAAATGACTCCTAAGGATACATAACAGTGTGCTTCTAGAGCAACAGAACTCTAATGTCTTCCTGTTGCCTTATTGACCTATTGGGCCAATGTACAGAAACAATATTAGGAATCTGTAGATATTCCACTATGGCGGTCTTGTNCTTTTTTTTTTTTTTTTTTTTTTTTTTTAAAGATTTTATTTATTTATTTATGTGACAGACAGACAGCCAGCGAGAGAGGGAACACAGCAGGGGAGAGGGAGAGGAAGAAGCAGGCTCCCAGCCAAGGAGCCCGATGTGGGACTCGAACCCGGAATGCCGGGATCACGCCCTGAGCCGAAGGCAGACGCCCAACGACTGCGCTACCCAGGCGCCCCTCGTTTTTAAAACTGTTTTATTGCCAAGATTCTAAAAGTATATGTGCTATTTAATATTTGTGTCCATTTGTATGTGGATTTAATATTAGATTAAATATTAAATATTTAATATTAGCTTAACTGTCATAGCTTGATCCCAATACGGTTTTAGAGATCAATGGATACAAGAAATAATGATACATAATCAACAAGTGATTTTATAACAATGCAAGAAATATACTGTGTAAAGACATCTCAAATTCCATATGTGAGGAGGAAAAAAGTGGGTCTGAGGAGTAAACAGATTAATATATATAGAGATACAATATAGTAGATATTCATGCATACATATATACATCTGTGTGCATAGATTCACATGCATATGTATTTATATATATGAATATATAGTCGATTCTCATTACTTGTGATAGTTATGTTGCATAAAATCACCAAAAACATTGAATTAGTGACTACTAAATCATTGAACCTAAGGGAAATGGAAAGTGAGTTTCCTATGAGCTTTTGGTCACATTTTTTTAAGTGATCAATATATAATCTTATTTTATGTGTGTATCTGTTTAAAGACCCATTATTGAATACACACTGGTGACTGACACTGAAATCGTGGCCAACAACATTATAACCCATGTCTGAACAAACCTTATCTCACTCACTATTTTCTCCATAAGGCACATCAAAGCCATCCTACACATAGGAATACTAGACAGCACTTTAACTCTACATTTGGGGGCATCTTAAATAGCAAAATCATCAATAAAAAGCACAAAATGCAAAAAACATACCTGTGAAAAAGTCACCTGCTTACGGTATAAAAGCTGAAGCAAGAAGACAGTGTCACTTTGACCTTAGCTGGTAATGTATGCCTTGGGCAACTTGAATTTTTCACTGTTCTGTGAATGTCCAGGAAGAACTAAAAAAGCACCAGAAGTATTGGTGTTATGAGTGGGGTATAAATAAATTTTAATGCATAAGTAAATTCAAAAATACAGAATATATGGATAATCAGAATCAACTATATATAGTATATATATACACTGTGTATTTCTTTTTTAATTTCTATTTGCATAGGAACTGTTTTTTTTATGTGTATGTATTATTAATATTTCAGTATATCACTATCTTGGTGGAGTCTTAAGGATACATAAGAAAGTACAAGTGAACATATAGTTCATGCTGTGCTCGTACATTTTCTAGTCAATTCATGTTACTAATGCTGTAATATATAAATGGCCCACTGTATGATGGTCCTGTTGATACTCTTTGGTCATAAAGATCTCAACTTCAAAACTGTTGCAAAATATTCCATATTGACATGGGCATGTGATAAAGGCAGAGTTAGAGGGTTTTTGTGGTAAAGTCGTGATCATCCTTATGAACATATTTGTTCCACTTTTTTTTTTAAAAGAATTTATTTATTAATTTGATTCAGGGTCTGTTTGGCCCGTGTCGTGGTCCCGGGGTCTGGGATTGAGCCCTGCATCTGGCTCCCAGTAGGGAGCCTGGATCTTCCTCTCCCTTTGCCTGCCACTTCCCCTGTTTGTGCTCTCTCTCTGTCAGGTGAATAAATAAAATCTTAAAAAAAATTTATTTATTCATTTGAGAGGTGGGGGTAGGGACAGAATGAGCAGGGGAGAGCAGCAGAGGGAGAGGGACAAGCAGACTTCCTTCTGAGCAGGAAGCCTGATACAGGACTAGATCCTAGGATCCTGGGATCATGACCTGAGCTGAAAACAGATGCTTAACTAACCTAGCCACACAGGCGACCCATTTGTTCAACTTTTAACAAAAGAATAATACTATGCTGGGGCACCTGGGTTACTCAATTGGCTAAGCATCTGACTCTTGATTTCACCTAGGTCTTGATCTCAAGGTCGTGAGTTCAAGCCCCGGATTGGGCTCCATGCAGGGGGAAAAAAAAAAAGAATGATACTATGCTGTGATATGCTGTGATTCATGAGATTAAACAAGAATGCATGTTTTCTATTTTCAGGGAATGTACAAACTATAAAAGTGAAAAGTTCAGATTAATAATAGTACTCTTTAATTAATTAAATTTTCTCAATATCAGTATTAAGTTGGGCTTACATTATTTTATTCATTCATATTCAATAAGTTTCAATTAACAATATTTGCAATATCTAGTTAAGGGTGGTCAGTTAGGACAGGGAGAGGGCCCAAATAGGGATCCAAAATATGACCATGGTTTTATATGCATTGTAATAGAATAAACTGAGATAACCAGTTATAAACAGCAATAATACCAATCAGTGTATTTTCTTAAAACATTTATTTTATTTGAAAGAGAGTGAGTTAGAGAGCACAAGCTGGGGGAGACGCAGAGGGAGAGAGAGAAGCAGGCTCCCTGCCAATTCGGGGCTCAATCCCTAGACCCTGATATCATGACCTGAGCCAAAGGCACATACTTAACTGACTAAGCAACCCAGGTGTCCCATCAATTAGTGTATTTTAAATAAGAAACCACAGACTGAAGGTTTCTTGGGTTTTTTAACTCACATTCTATCTAATTCATGAGAGGTGGTATAGTAATGAGATGTATTTCTTGGTCACTGTCATCAAACTCTATATAATCAGATGATACTTTTTTTAATGGAGTTGACTTTTTTTTTCTGAACTGAAGGCAGATGCTTAACCAACTGAGCCACCCAGGCGCCTCTATGGAGTTGACTTTTAAGCAGAATCATGGAAGATGCAAAAGAAGTAGTTCTTGTGATAAGGAACTTCTTAAGTATGCTGAGACAAGGTGAATGGATGAAAAAAACAGAAGGAATTAGAGAAGGAAGCCATTATGGGGCTTCCCAAGGCCTGTGCCTGCATTGTCAGTGAGGCTGTGAATCACTGGGTCTAAGTTCAGTGGTCAATTTTAAGCAGGCCATGGAAATACAAAATCTCTCCAGGAATTTTCTCCCCAATAGTATGCTCTTTGATTTTAGACCATCCCTGAAAAAATATAGATTGAAGACCTCCCCCCAGATATAAGATTCATAGGAGGTACTGATATCCCAGGGTTGGAGAAAACCCCAAAAATAATTTCTGGAAGCTGTTATTTATAAGCCCTTAAGTACCTGACTAGGTCTCTAAGATCTATATTTCTGAAATTTGAAAGAACTGGTTTTCCTACGGTTTCAGAAAACCTGTTATATGGGCTTAGGGATTATCTTTTAAAACCTTCCCATAGTTACCGAGATCAATGACCACCAGCATAGATAGTAAAGTTAAGAAGAAAGAATTGAGCTGCATTGATGATATAAACTCATGAGCTATTGTGGAGAAATATGTGCGCATCTGTCATATTTGAGTGCAGGAATGAGGGCCAGTTATAAAGTTCTAAGTTTTCAGATCTAACACTGATACAAAGAACACTAAGAAGAACTTAGGGAAGGGGCGCCTGGGTGGCTTGGTCGGTTAAGCATCTGCCTTCTGCTCAGGTCACGGTATCAGGGTCCTGGGATGGAGCCCTGCATCAGGCTTCCTGCTCAGCAGGGAGCCTGCTTCCCCTGCTGGTCCTTTCTGTCGAATAAATAAATAAAATCTTAAAAAAATAATAAAGAATTTAGGGAAGACTGTTTTTTTTTTTTTTTTAAATTTCCCTGGTAAATTCAACATCTTTTTGTAATGAATTCAACTGTACATTTATTTTTGGGATATTTTAATGAGTCTTTTGGGATTTTATGTATCTGATCATAAGCAGAATATATTAATAACTGATTTTATATATCTATAGGAAAAAGGGAAAAGCCTCAGTTAAGACAGCTTTAAAAAAATAAGTTTGATTTGGGTTCCTGGATGGTTCGTGGGCTAAGCCTCCAACTCTTGGTTTCAGCTCAGGTCATGATCCTGAGCTCCAGCCCTACCTTGGGCTCTGCACTCAGCAGGGAGTCTGCTTGGATTCTCTCCCTCTCCTTTTGTCCCTCCCCCTGCTCTCTTGTTCTCTGCCTAAAATAAACAAATCTGAAACATACTAAGTTTGATTTAGACATTCTCTATTATATACAAAGTTTTTACATAATAGAGACTTTTTATTTGAATATATATGTTTGTTCCTTGAAGTCTGTGAGGTGGATCACTTTGGCAAGTGAGCAAGTGATCTAACCATTTTAATCCCTTTGCAAAGTTTTCTGTTACTATCCTCTGTGATAGCAGATAGAATAGGGTATAGAAGACGCATTGCCTCCAATTCTCCCATGTTGTATAGAATGTCTTACTTATTCAGGACAACGTGAAATAAATGTACACTATAACCACATGCAAAATCATATTAAATTTTGCACATGACATTTGCAATATGGAAAGCTAGATGCAATAACTATTTTTCAAATAATACTTCAAAAATTTTTTGACAACACTTTTTTAAAAGGAGAAAGTTTAAAGCAAAAAATTTACCCTGCCACTCTGTGTCACTGTAATACATTCACTGTTTTATTGCTTCAATATTATCTTTAAGACCTTCTTTGCCCAAATTCACATATAATTTTAAATATTACCTCATATTTCCATAGTCTTCACAACTTTCCTATTTTAATGGCTGAAAACTATTATATTAAGTTGACAGAGATTTTCTTACATGATTAATCTTCTGTTGCCAGATAGTTTGTTTTCCTCCTTCCTTGCCCCATCCCTGGCATTACAAAAGAAAAAAAAAAAAGAAAAAAATTAAAACTTGTAGTTTATACCTCTGTAAGCCTTTTTTTTTTCTTTTGAATACTTTCCTTACGATGGATGTCTTGGAATTAAGTTACTGGTCAGCAATTTTATTTTGGTTGTTTCTTGCCATGTCTCCCTAGGGAGAAATCACATACTTAGCGTTCAAATGTATTTGTTCATATGTAGGTTTTCCAGACTATTTTAGATCACAGTACGCCATATGTTTAAATGGAAATATTAACAATAGGTCCTAGTAGCTGTCATTTCTCAACACAGAGATTTAACTCATTTGATAAATTAGTATATTTAAAAGAGTACATCAGATAAATTAGGGCAACACTCCCTACCCTCCATACCAAGCATACAGGAAAGAGTATGCTTTGAAATCAGACAAACCTGCATTCAAATCCAGATGTTTCTACCTACTTGGTTACTTTCCTCTTCCTCACTGGGAAAAGAAAGGATAAAACGTATCTCCTATGGTCACTATTAGAATAAAATAAAATGAGGAAAAAATTACTGAGGTCAGTGCTTAACGGAGCAGGGGATTAATAAATCTAAGACCTTTGTATTCTTTCTAGAGATGATGAAAAGTGATCTGGGGTCTATCTTAAATTCAGTATTAGTTGATTTCTGGAATTACAAAGTGTTTGGTTGTCCCATAGTTTAGGGATAGCAAGCACATTCAAATGGGAAGAATGGCATTGCTTTGACTGTCTAAAGATTACCAATTCCTGATTTACTTTCGTAGCAAAAATGAGACAATGTGGGCGGTTATGAACTAATGGGTGCAGGTGTGAGTTTGATGATATTGCTTCTTTATATCCGGCCCTTATTTAGGCTTTTGTGTACTTGTGTATGTCTAAGCCTCTATAAAACTATGTTCATTTTCTGGATAAAAGACCAAAATTATTTTACTGGTCAAATTAAAGAAAAGGAGAGCTCCAAGTATTTGCAGTCAAACATAACATGTTTGACAAAAGAAGTCAGAAATATTTGCCAGTTTGAATAGTATGCTGGACAGTACTAAGTGGTAGATTATTTGCGTGTAGAAAAACACAGACTGACCCCTATGTAAGGCCACAGTTTATACAGAACTTGCATGATTTGCCTGTGAAGAGAACACATTCATTTCTCTGGTACCTGAAGGCAGAGAGGCAAGCTTGTGAAGAAAGAGAAAACTAGTGAAGACAAAGGATATGAGACATCAAACAAATGCAAACATTTGTCCTTAGTCGTATATAGTTTTTGCTATTCTCAAAATAAATAGTATTGTTAGTAAATAGTCTCTCCTGGAGGGATCACTGGCATCCCCTCACCAGACAATTTCCTGAAGGTTTTAAGGAAAGTCAAAGCTTTACAGTGTCATGGGGAGTTGAAGAAACCATTTATTCTGGTCTTGCATGACAATCATTTGAAAATGATTTTCATTAATTCAATAGGGAGTTCTATGCACATTCTAAAGATGTCCAGCTGTATTCTGCTGATAGTCACAAAGACAACTGTCAGAAATTCTAAGTGTTGAACTTTGCTTTACCATGGCACTGCATTTGTAACTTGTCTCATTTCTCCCTTGTTGCTTTTGTATTTCTTGCCATATAACTTTATTAAGAATTTTTAAAAAGAGAGAAAAATCCCATAAACTTCAAGTAACATTTCATCAAAGATTAAAAGAGGAAACCACCAAACAAACAGAAGCAGCCCAATATTCAGTCACATCAAGAGTCTCTACTATGAAACCCATGGATTTGACAGAAGGCTTTGTTGAGCTGCCCAGATTTTTTCATTTGTGTAAGGCAAAGCTGGCAGTTAGATGCCTTGTTATACATTTTGTTCAGGCAAAGTATGCTTAATTTACATACACCTGACTTTTCATTCAAACAACTGGGATAAGCCAAAATATCTCAGAACAACTGAAAGGATGCAAAGAAACAAAAATTACACGGATATAACTCAAAAATTTTATTTATCAACTGCAGATATTTCTTTTATTTTTAATTTTTTAATTGAACTTCCTGGAATCTCTAATCACTTCAACTGGACAAGAATAAGAAAAGGATGTTTATTTCTACCGTAATCTAAATAGAAATCTTGGAATTCTTAAATAACAGTTAAGTCAATTTCTCCCTACAGATAAGTTAGTCCGAAAGAGTACCCAGATTTTGGAGGTAGATGCAGTCACTTATTTGAGGCATCGTTTAGCTTCCTCTTTTGATGCCCTTCCACTATCAATGTGACTAAACTAGGAAGAGCATATCTGAGGCGCACAGTGAAAAAAAGTTGAAAACAATTCATACATCATTTCTAGTTGAAATATAATTATGACCCATAAAGAAAAGTATGTTTCAGTGAAAGTAATAAACGATTCAAATACTTAAATCATGTCCCCTCATCATGAAGAATGTTCCACTAGATACCGCTTGACCAGATCTCTTAAGACCAATCAGTTCCACCATGGCTGGCACCATTAAGGGGTACAGCTGCCCAAGCCAGAATATGTACGTTCAGGACCTCATCCGCCGCTACCAACCCACTCAAACTGAGAGAGCTTTTCCTTGGGCGCTGTTTGTTTCCTAACCGCATCCTGATGGAGCCTTAAATTAACAATTTTTTTTCAAATTCTTCCTCAGTCTACTGATGCATAACAGGCTCCCTGAGAGCACTTTGGGAGTCTGCATTATTTTAGAGCACTTAAACGTTTTAAAGTACTCTTTAGTTTGCAAAATCACTAATTTATTGTATCATGTTAATGAACTGTCCCAAAGCAGCTTTCCAAAGAGGAAAATGTTTCCAGAGAGTAGTTGATACACTGAACAGAATCTATTTAAAATTTACTCACGTAAGACTTTGAAAACATTAATCAGCTACATGACAGTCTGGGTTTTCATATTTTTAAACCTCTGAGCATCAGGGAAGTAGCCACTATTTAATCATTTCTCAAGAGGCATACTGCTCTAGTGGAAATTGCAAGGACCAGGGAAGGAACACAGGTTTTAAGTTGTACCCAACGCCAATTGATTGGTAATGGCTTCTTAAAGTGCTGGGTAGAAAAGGATTCTGGGATGACATGGAAGCGAGGAGCAAAAAGGTATTGAAATTGATTAGCGATGTCTGTCACGCGCTCAGAAAAGGCCATGGCCGTTTATGTGCCACAGATACACAGCCTGCATGGACTATGGAGATAAAAGCCCTAAATTCCAACCATGGCGTTCTAATTTTAAAGTTCTGGATCTTGTGTAACTAAAGCTTTCAGTTTCAGGTTCCTCGTCAGTAAAGGGAAGGATATACTTGTAGCTGTTTTATTCTCAAAAGCAGTGGAGAACAAGTGGAAAAAAAACAACACAAACCTTACTTTTAAAGTAGTGTTCACTTGTTTTTTGTTTTGAGAAGTTCTTTAAAGTACAACCAAAAAAACCTTTTTGTCCCATTATGAAACAAAATTATTTTTAATAATTAGGCACACAGAGCAGTGCCCAAGCTCATTTCGAGCCTCCTTACCATGCAGTAAGGCCAGCAGCGCTGGTCTGGAACGTCTCGGAGACGAACATGGTGGGCCACACCGTTGTCCTTTCCCAGCAGCGCCAGAAGAGAATCTCGAGAGAGCTGGGGATGCCCAGCGCGCATGCTCCCAAGCCCAGACGTAGAGCGTCCAGGAGCACGAGCCGCTGGAAACGCGGAGTCTGTCTGGGGGTCTCTAGGGCCCCGTGGGCGGCGACTTCCCCGGGGAAAAGGAGCAGAGTGAAGAGCAGCAAGGCAGGTAAAAGGACGGGTCCTGTGGACGGTAACTAGGAGTCCAGCCTTGAAAGGAAGTATTTTCGGACTGTGACTTGTGCTTCTAGAGAATGAAATGCCGGCTTGGATTTGTGGGGTGAGTGTCCCTCCTGTAGAGCCATATGAGGATTTAACTACTTCCTTTTTTATTGTGGTTAAAGAAAAAATTTCGTTGCAACCTCCTGTAAACTCATATTTTCCAAGTTATAAAATGGAGTGTACAGAAGGCTGCCACCCAGTGAGCTAGGTACAGACACGAAACGCTTTGGTTCCCATTCTTTTGCTTTAGAGATATGTGCTGACATATTTAGGTGTGAAATAATATGTCTGGAATTTGCTTCAGAATATTGGAGATATAAATGAAATATGAATGGCCGTTAAGTGATGACTGTTGAAGCTGCATGGTAGTTCTCATGACTCGGTATCTCTGTACTTGTTAGAAATTTTTCGTAGTAAAACTTAAATAAAAAACCACCTTAGGCACAAAAAATTCTTTTAAAATATTTTAAGGCCACAAAATCTGAAAACTGCACAGATGAACATATATTTTATTATAATACTCCTATTATTTCAATTAGACCAAGAACTTAATTTAGTTACCATTAGATTTATGAAGTGTGGAAAGCTTTTAAGATCATTTGATTAAATGTAAATGCATCCTTTTTATTATTTGCTACTTATATATAATGCCTTAAATATACTGGTAAACACATGCATAGAATACTATAAGTTATGAAAGAGCAAATATTTCCTCAGATATCCAAATTGTTTTACATCACACTGAGTAATAACTTTTATGTTTTCATTTTTAAGTGATGTTTTCATTATTATAACACACAGGTTCAGCAATTACAGAATTAGAAATCCATTCTCTTCAGATTTAAAATGGCACAGTTAATTCTTCAGCTGATATATCCAGATGTATACTATTCATTTTCCCCTGTTAAAAGATAAACTGAGGCACATTAAAATTTATAAGAGTTTATTTGAGCAAAAATGAATTAGAATCAGGCAGAGCCAAACAGAAAGTGGTTAGGAGCACTCTACCAATAGGATTGAAGGAAGACGTTTTTATAGAGAACATGGGAAGCAAAGCAAGGAATTATTCCATTGGCTATACCTTAAGTGTTTGCTTTATTTGGAAAAGCCTAGCTGGCTGTTCGTGATTGTTCTTAAGTGTTTTTTTTTCAGGTTCCAGTGAATTGACTCTGGCTGAAGTTTTGGTTTGCTTACATAAGCTATGAAGACATTAGAGCCACCTCAGTCTAATGGCCTTCTTGTTTAATTACTTTAACATCCCTAATTTTGTTTCTAAAAATTAGAGCTGTATATTTGTGTTAGGCAAGAGGATATCTTTACTCTGCTACCTCTGCATTCTGAGGATGTCTTGCTAAAAATCTCTCTTAAGTATCTTGTAAAGTTGATTTGTTTATTCATTGTAGTGGCAGCAGCTGGTACATTTGAGAAGCAAGAATGGTAATTAACAGTGACAGAGGAAAGAAAATTTAAACTGAAAATGACCGCATTCCTTTGTTTGTAGTAGAAAAATAAGCCTTCCATAGAAAAGATTTAGCTCTAAGAGTTGGTGTAAGAAACCCGAGGAATATCAACTAGTAATGTAATTAAATGTGTCAATGCAAAGCTGGGACAATCAGCTGAAAAGTGAAAAATTGTTGTCAGTCAACCAGTTGTTTTGTCTATATGATAGGAAAAAAAAAAAGATGAGTTGAGGTTTTGTTTTGTTTTTATTTTTGCATTGTTCAATTGATTCATATTTTAAACATTATATTAGGTATTTTGTTCTGTGGGGCACAGGATTAGAAAACCTGTATAACAATTTCAAAGGGGCAACCACATTAAAGTTCACTAACGGTGGTTGTTGTTGGTTGGTTAATTGATTTAACATTAGGCAGGTTATTCTGAGTCTCAGGAGGAATATTTTTACAACTGAACAAGAAAGACTTCTTTAGAAAAGTATAACCTTACGAGTTAATCAATTTTTAAAGCGAGCACTTCTTTGTTCTTTCCACATGGCATAGAATTTTAAATACTGAAGGCAAATTAGAAGATGTAAACTGAATTCATAGGTAAAATATAATTTCTTTTCAATTGAATACATAAAAGGCAAAGGGAAAGTTCTACACTTGATATATAATCTCTTCAGTTATTTACTACCTCATTCAACTCCAGTGACTTCATTTGTTGCTGGCTTCACTTAACTACTTCATTAAGAAAAATACCCGTGTAGAACTCAAAATTTTCCTCAGAAATACTAGCACTAGAAGTCTGGAGACACCAAAAAGGAGCCACTTATAAGGGTTAAAAATTCTGAATGGAAAATTTTGTTTTATCTTACAATATCCTGCACATTTTGCATTCTGCATCACAGAAACTCATATTTGTTTAAAAAAGAAAAAGAAAAAAAGATTTTTTAGTGATTAAGTAGGAGACCAGAGATAAGAATCTAGAAGCATTTCCTACCTGGAGATAGAGTAGTGTGAACTGTGCTCACTTTCTCTATATGTAGAGTGCTTAGTTTCGAATTCTGTTCTTCTTCCCAGTGGTGTTCTTGGCCAAGTTCCTTAGCCTTTCTGTGCCTTAGTTTCATTATCTCAAAAATGGGAAGATTAATACCTCTTACAGATTCAGAGTGAGAATGAAAAGCAAAAACATTTGTGAACTTCTTACACCAGTGACTGAACACATGATAAATACTCTGGAAAATCAGCTATTATTTGTATTGGTCCTTACATATAAAAGAATTTAAACTGTGAAGAGTTAACTGCCTATTGGGTATAGCATCCTCATGTATTCTCTTTTCTACATGTTACAATACTTTGAGGAACAGCACCCGTATAAATATAAGAATGCAACCACTTTTTCAAAAATCAGCCCTTCAGTATATATTTATTATTTAGCAAATATTCTGTTAGACACCAGGAATACCTAGAATGCTAAAAAGAGGGTAGAATGCAATCTTTTTTAGCTATTATTAAAATTTTAATAGTTACAACGATGTGCATTTTATGTTAATTCAGATTTTGCTAGTTTAAAGTAGTATAAAACATTAACAAAATCTTGTTTTATGAACCAAATTTTCAAAAAAATAATGCAAATGCTTATTTGCATTTATTTTTATGAGATACTCAGTCTTGGATTAGGTGAGTTTTGAATAATACAAAGTCTTCAAGATAAAATTTTTATTGCCGGGGCACCTGGGTGGCTCAGTTGGTTAAGCGTCTGCCTTTGGCTCAGGTCATGATCTCATGATCTGGAATCGAGACCTGCCCTGCGTTGGGCTTCCTGCTCAGTGAGGAGTCTGCTTCTCCCTCTCCCTATCCCTCTTCCCCTTCTCAGCTCATGCTGTCTTGCTCTCTCTCTCTCAAATAAATAAAATCTTTGGAAGCCTGGGTCGCTCAGTTGGTTAAGCGTCTGCCTTCGGCTCAGGTCATGATCTTAGGGCCCTGGGATGGACCCCTACGTTGGGCTCCCTGCTCAGCAGGAAGCCTGCTTCTCCCTTTCCCTCTGCCATTCCACAGCTTGGCTCTCTGTCTCTCTCTCTCTGTCAAATAAATAAATAAAATCTTAAAAAAAAAAATAAAACCTTTTAAAAAAATAAAAATAATAGACTGAAAGGGTTTCCAGTCAAAACTCTTTTGTCAAAAGACTTTAAAGAAAAATTTTGATTGAAGTGTGACATATACATAGAAAGGAACATGAATCATAGGACTATGTACAGTTTGAATTTTTACAAATTTATCACACTATTTTAATCAACATACACCTCCAAATCAACGTATTACCAGAAAATTAAGGAACTTTTTTTTGGCTCCCTGCTGGTGACTACCCCGCTATAAGGGAAACCTCTGTCCTAACTTCAAACACTGATTGATTAGTTTTGCTTATTTTTCTACTGTATATAAAAGAGTCATTCAGTATATATTATTTTGTGTCTAACTCACTTCAGGCAGTATTATGTTTGCATTTTTTTTCTTCCTCTCAAACGTATACGGGACATCCCATTGGGGTTACAACTAAATATTGTATGTCTACATATGCTAGAGGCCGTATAAATACATTTTATGCATAATCATTATTTAATAACAATCTGAAAAATAGGTGATACTATTACTTGAACTTTATTGATGTGAACACTAAGCCTTAGAGTGGTACATTGTTTTCCCAGGATGTGCAATTGTAAGCAGTAAAACTGAAACTCTTAGATCTAACTTCAAAGCCCAAAGAATCCTCAAACATTGTTATAGCTCTCATATTAGAAATATTATTTCATCAAGACCTTGGTTCATGAAGCATGAGAGACATACTTGATTTGGGGAAAGAGACAATTTTAAAATCTTAGCTTGCTGATAAACATTGTTGGCAATGTACAAAATAGTATTGACTGGAATAATTAATGGTATGGTGTGATATTTTATAAATCTGTAAAAGGAGCTACTTTTTTCCCCCCTGCAGTTAAATAACCTAGTATTAGTTACAATGTGATAAGTAATAACAATTTTTCAGATTTCAAAATCAGAAGTTATACAAAAATATGTCAGATATTCCAGAAAAACTCATTCACTGCAGCTCGCTCCTCTGCTTTCAAATAGTTGCTATAATTCATATTCTGAGCATATTCTAGACAAAACTCAACATATAATGCGGGGGTGGGTAGTGTCTTAAATATATAACAAACATTCAACTTCCCTTAAGCTAAAAGATCATATATTTGGTAGTAAGAATTAAAAATAAATCAATATTTTTAAGTAATAAAAAAGAGGACCTATTTTCAAAGAATAGTTCATATAAGAAGCTTTTAGCAAGTATCTACTAACAGGGGCACCTGGGTGGCTCAGTCGATTAAGCATCTGCCTTTATTTCACCTCAGGTCATGACCCTAGGGTTCTGGGATCGAGCCCCCCCATCAGGCTCCCTGTTTGGTGGGGAGCCTGTTTCTCCCTCTGCCACTCCCCTGCTTGTGCTAGATCGCGCGCTCTCTCAAATAAATAAAATCTTCAAAAAGAAAAAAAACCCACGTATCTACTAACAAATTATTGGCAAACCAAAGACTGTAATCTGAAACTTTTTTCAACTTTTTCTTTTAAAAATTCCATTTGTAAAGGTCATGGATTCTCTATATATACTTTTTAACTAGAGGAAATAAAACTAAGTGTTCCATTTTAACAGTTTTTAAAAAAAAACAAATGAACTTGTGAAAAAGACTGATATTTTCTGTCCAAATTAGATTCTCTTCTTCTTTCTCAGTAATAGAATTCCAGGGTGAGCATATGACTTCCTAGCCCAAAACGTCACTCCCAACATCCCTTGTAGTAGGTACTTCTGACTTTGTAACTGAATTTTGGCCAATGACATCTGTGAGAGGGAATAGTATGATCCACTTCTGTTATGTTAAAGGAACATATCTTTCTTTTTTCTTCTTTGTCCATGCTCTTTTCTGAAATGTAGATACAGTATTGAGCCAGTTTATACTATGTAGGAAAGGACAACCCTCTAGGAAAGGTAGAACAACAATTTAGAAAGATCCTTGGTCTCTGGGTGCTCTTGTAAAGTAGAACTGCTTCAGTAGCCCTGGACAGCTCATATCCTTATTGTTATTAAGAAAAATAAAATTTTGGTGGGGCGCCTGGGTGGCGCAGTCGTTAAGTGTCTGCCTTCAGCTCAGGGCGTGGTCCCGGCGTTCTGGGATCGAGCCCCACATCGGGCTCCTCCGCTGGGAGCCTGCTTCTTCCTCCCCACTCCCCCTGCTTGTGTTCCCTCTCTCACTAGCTGTCTCTCTCTCTGTCAAATAAATAAATAAAATCTTAAAAAAGAAAAAAAAAAAGAAAAAGAAAATTTTGGGGCGCCTGGGTGGCACAGCGGTTAAGCGTCTGCCTTCGGCTCAGGGCGTGATCCCGGCGTTGTGGGATCGAGCCCCACATCAGGCTCCTCTGCTATGAGCCTGCTTCTTCCTCTCCTACTCCCCCTGCTTGTGTTCCCTCTCTTGCTTTCTTCCTCTCCCACTCCCCCTGCTTGTGTTCCCTCTCTCGCTGGCTGTCTCTATCTCTGTCGAATAAATAAATAAAATCTTAAAAAAAAAAAGAAAGAAAAATAAAAATAAAAATAAAATTTTGTCTTATTTAAGTACTTTTGAGTCTCTACAGCTGAAATTTAACTACCACAAAACTTGGCACCTAAAAGTGATGTCATGACATAACACATCTTGAAAAATGTAATATTTATTGGCTAAATTAACAGGAGGTGGGCAGGGAAGACACAGATATTCCTGGCTGAAAAGTTGGAATGTTGTTAAAAAGTATTTGGTAAAATTTTGTTTCTGATATCTTGGAAACTAGACTATATGCTGACTGGTACTAGAACTCTAGGGAAATAGTTGAAAAGAAAAGTCCTGAATGCCAGTATAAATTGTTATGTAGTGATGGTTTTTAACAAATTCTGCAAAAGTAAAATGAACTCAGGCTATTGCCAATCAGCTTATAAGGAGCAATTTAAATATATACAGCAAGGATGAGGGGCATTCTCTCCCTGCACTCAGCAATCCAATTTGGCTGAGTGACTGGTAACGGGGAGCCTTGAAAATTAAAATAATAAAGAAAAACTGCTTTTGTACTTAAACTAAGTAGTTTATATGAGGTGGCTCTGAAGCTAACAAGATATATGCCCCCATGTATTTCTCAAACACTTCCAGTTTAAGATTTTTAGGCCAGAAAAAGAAAGCTATCGTGGTGGCAGAAATCATTAAGGGGATTGTCTTTCTCACCTAAACCTATTATCTAGATTGCTTTAAGGTGGTCTCTATTACATTAAGAAAGCAGGATGAGCAGAGAGACTAGTGAATAAAAAAGATAAAGTCTTTAGGCTTAAAAAATATAAATAAACAAGACTTTTGGTGTTGGTTACATGGCTGTGGAATTTGTTGGATGCAAGTATACTAGAAATCTGTTGAGTTTCTAGAGGACCATATTGACAAAGAAATTTCAAGCATCCATGCCACAGAGCATGTGACCTAAGTAGTGCCCATGTCCTCAGAAGAGCAGCAGCAGAAGTAGAGCTGGAAAAGCTGTGCAGCCACTAAGACAGGTCCGCTGTCCATTGTTCACTTTAAATGTGGTCATTAGGGATAATGGACAGGAAGAACCTTCCAGAGGAAAATTCAGGAACAAATGGAGGACAGTGTGTAAGGGTGTTCCTCCAAGAGAACAGAGCCAGGAATTTTGAGATGAAACAAACAAGGAACTTACTTCACTGCCAGGACAGGGACGTATTTGCAGTTTCCATCCAGTGTGATTTGATACTTATAATGGACACGGGTCTGCTGTGTATTTCCCATTACCCCTTTTCTGAATATAATTTTTAGTAACATTATCTTGTTTTGACTCCACAATCGTATTTGAGTTGTGTGTCTGTGTTGGGGGTAGGTTTAAATAACTTGTTTTTTGATTTAGAGATCACCCCCCACACACACAAGGTTATCTGGACCTTATGGAGGTGGATGTATGCGATCAAGATTCTAACATTTGAGCTAAATGCATTAACTTACTGGACATATAGAATTAAATCATTTGGAAAAGAGGTAAGTATGGTTTATGTGTACAAAGAAATGCACACATAGATTCAGGTGCTCAAAAGGGTAGATAGTAGAAAGACTAGTTTCCCAGTATTGGATTACTCTTCCGTAATATCATTTGTTATAAAAATTAGACTTTCTTCAGTCATAGATTATATTCCCCAGGTTCCCTTGCAATCATGCCTATCTTTTACTAAGTTTTACAAAGTTTTTACTAATTTTTACTATGTTTAGCAATAGTGTGTGAAGAGGTAGTGTGTGCCACCTTCAGGTTATACCCTTAAAAAGGCTTGTGCTCCTTACCCCATTCCTTCATCTAGCTTCCTGAAACATGAAGTTGGTGATGAGTTATCCCGGGTCATGTGGACAAGGAAACTACCCAGGGGTACTAATGCTACAGCTGGTCTGAGTTGCTGGCTGCTATATAAACCCTAGACCACCAGCTTGTCTCCTAAAGGAAATAAACTATCTTGTTTAATTCATTTTAATTTGGCGGTGCACCACAAAATACTGATTTGCAGCAAAAGGGTTTCAGGTGTGCCAAGATAATGATCTCCTCAGCCCTTAGAGTAGCCAGGCAGAGCTTGAAGCTGCTAGAACCATTGGCTAGTCACCATTTTCTCAAAAGATCTTAAAAACAAACAAACAAAACCTCACGAAGTATAATTGATCTACAGTGTTACATTAGCTTCAGGTGTACAACATTGATTCTATAATTCTATACCTTACTCAGTTCTCAGCAGGGTAGGTGTAGTTACCATCTGTCACCGTATAACATTATTACAATATTATTTACTATATATTCCCTATGCTGTACTTTCTCATTTAATGCTTTTCTATGTATATCATTACATTAGAAACATGGGGAAATACTGCCCTAATCAATACAGAGTCCTTTTTGAGGTTATGGGTAGCCTGCTGCACTGAAACCTTGAGAATGCTCAATGTAACAACAAGAAATACAACACAGAAGTAACTAGTCTAAGGATGCCTGGGTGGCTCAGTAGGAAGAGCATGAGACTCTTGATCTCAGGGTCATAAGTTTGAGCCCCGCGTTTGGTGTAGAGATTACTTAAAAATAAAATCTTAAAAGAAAAAGAAGATGAATAAGCAAGCCACAGACTGGGAGAAAATACTGCAAACCTGACAAAGGTCTTATATCCAGAATTATATCAAGACTCTCTGTAATTCAACAATAAAAGAACAATGCAATTAAAAAAAAAGTAGTCTGTGCAACTGGTGGCAAGCAGAATTTCATTTTTCGTAATCCAATATGGCTCTCATTCATAAGCCCTCAGCCTGAGAAAGTGTAAAATCAGCTTGTAGCTCTGACCTACATTCACCTGGTGTCCTCCTCAATTCTTTTGGGTTATTGAAAGGATCCAGTAGGGGTGTGCCTACGTAGGAAACAAGAAGGCCTCCGAGATCTCTATGCACTGACTCCACTGCATATGTTTCATTGTGTTCTCACCAACTTCCTAGTGAAAGCAATAAATCCCCCATGTGAAAGTAAATTCCAGCAAATTCCAAGTTGTCATTTTTGCCTATCCTCAACAGACATCAGCCTCGGTGGTCTGGCCTAGAATCCCTATTACTCTTTAGAATAATTTCGTAGAGGCTTAATGTAAAAAATAAACCCAGAGGGTAAAGTAGATCATGCCATTAACATTAACAAGAGTTGTAGATAAGCAATCCATTGCAAAAATATTTAATACAACTCTTTGGCCACAAGCATGAGAAAATTTCTAGTTGCCTTTTGAATTTATACAGGATCAGAGATTCTTGGAGTCAGTCATAAACAAAGCTGATTTAATGACTCCTTGTTTGGAACACTAAACTATTCACAGATGTTAAGAAATAAAGTAAAAATGCGTTGGCACATAGGATGATGAGGCCCTACAACCTCCACCCACCTAGTCACCTCCTTAAGGGAATGAAAACTCAAAGTGTTACTTTTGACCACCCTGGGCTTGCTAAGTCTCAAAGATCTCTGTGCATCTATGACTAATGGTTTCTTTTCTGTCTGGAATTTAAATGTAAAACAATTTGAGGAGGACCACACCTTCCCTGTAGGCCTTTATTAACATGAGGGGAAAAAAAATCAGTGTTCTTTCGAACTGGGCAAGTGGGAAGTAGAATACAGAAGTAAGTTATCTAGTGACACATTAAGTAATGTTGTAGGACATGCAGCCAGAAAGCTCCTTTTCTGGAGCTGTCCATCTACTCTAACCAATCTTCCCTTCTGAAAGAAATCTTGACTGTGGCTTTTGCCATATGGCAAGATTGTATGGTATATGACATATGGTGTAAGAAACAAACACAGACTGGCCATTGACCTAGGATCTGTTGCCCAGATTGGAAAAGGGTCAATAGATCTTCTCTTTTAAGAATCTGAAGGAAGAAGGGTACCTGGGTGGCTCAGTTGGTTGAACTGTCAACTTTTGATTTCATCTCAGGTTGTGATCTCAGAGTTCTGGGATCAAGCCTCTCATTGGCTCCACACTCAGCAGAGAGTCCGCTTGAGGATTTCTCTCCCTACCCCACTCTGTCATGCTGGCATTCTCTTTCTTCCTCTTCCTAAAATAAACAAAGCTTTTAAAAAAAGAATCTGAAGAAAGAAATAAGCAAATGAACTACTTGACAATAGGAACTGAAGAAGCAAAGTCATGGCTTTGCCTTATAAACTCTTGTTACACAAATTTCACCATGAACTTGACTTTATGAGGAGGACTTCCATTACTTTTAAATTTCCTTGCCTGCAGTGTAATGAACTTGTCCTGGTTATATTCACCATAATGACATGTTTAGGGTCTTTTCCTTCTCATACTGTAAATACATATGATTGCTCAAGTGAGAAACCTGGTTATTCATGAATCTTCCCTCTTCTTTATTCCCCAGATTCAAACTATCAGTAAGCCCTGTAATTCCTACTTCCAAATACATTTCAAAGCCAACTACCTTTTTCCCATTATCAATTACCAGCATCTTACTCAGTTTACCATCATCTCTCCACTAAACAACAGAAGCCTCCAATAGTCTAATGGCTTCCAATTTCTACTTTCACCTCCTGTCTATCTATTTTTTACCAAGCTAGCTGAATGATCTTTGTAAAATGTAAGTTGTTCCAAATCACTTACTTGCCTAAAATGATTCAGAAGCTTTCTGTTGTGCTTAGAAAAAAATCCATACTTTTTGACACAGACTATAAAGCATGCATGATATTTTGGCTGCATAGCCCTTGCTAAAAAACAAAATTCAACTGAGTAAATTTGAAGACCTAATTGGCTTCATTCAGCATTTCATGAATTGGGCAGCACATTCCATCTAGCAAGTAGAGAGGAGCTACAAGGAGCTGTACAAAATGGAGGGTTTTTATAAATAGAAAAGGGCCATAAAGTAAGTTTTCTAACAATGAGTGGATTGTTTCAGACTGTGTCACCTATCTTTGGGGGAAGTTCAGGGTCTGTTATGCAGATTACCTCACTGGCATTGACCGGGAAACTTCAGATTGACTGGTTAAAGGTCACATTTCTGGGAGAGGATGAAACTTCAATTAAGTCTTGGTTTGCTGTCCTGGGGGCAAGCAACTCAATTTTGCTCCCATTGTCTCTTGTTTAATACCCTTGTCTTGAGCACGCTATGAAGGTGTACACACGAGTTGTGTCTTTCCACAGTGTCAGCTTTATACAATCATAGAGCAAAGTTAAATCAAAACTATAAAGCAGGTTCAGGATTCCAAACTCCATGACAATTCACCATGTGCTTAAACTTGGCTTCTTCCACAGCACACAAAGCAGGACAGAGGACAAGCCACACAACAAACAGAATAACAGAAGGGTGCAGGAAGTTAATGAACCAATCATGAAATCTGTCTGTGGGTGTGCAGTGGAGATGAGGCCTCAGTCTGGTCTGGGTCGGCTCTCAGCACTTAACTGCTTCTGATGTTCAAGGAGTGAAGGATCTTGGTTCTGTTCAGAGATCAATCAGGCAGAGCCTTCCCGGGCAGTTGCCTTTTTTAAATGGTGAGATATAGAGGGATCAGGTCTGAAGAGTCTGACAGTTTGCTGCCGAAATCCTTCCCTTATAAAAGGAATTTAATCAGTTTTGGGTCTCTGCAGACCTCCTCTGGTTCTGCTCGTTATCAGTTCTGGGGTGTCAGCTGATGTTGGTCCCGGTGATACCTCCTGGCAGGGGTACCTTAACTGCTTGCGTCATTGCTTGACACAGGCTCCTGCTTGACATGAGAGACTCCATTTTGCTCTCTACAATGCTGAAACCTCATCTCATGCCATTTCCCCCTTGCTTGGGTTCCCTTTCACCGCCTACTTTTCAGTTCTTCAAATGTACTAAGCTGTGTTCCACTTCAAAGCCGTTATCGGAGCATCCTGCCACTTGGCTATCCTCATTTTCAGAGGGCATTTCCTCAAAGGGCCCTCCTTACTGCCTGTTATAAAATAGTTTGTCTTGTTATTCTCTCTTAAAACAACTTTTAAAGTACATTTCACATTTTGATGATGTGTGTTTATTTTTATGATTACTTGTCCCTCCCTGTGAATTGCCAGGTACATGTGAAGAGGGGCCATATCTTCTTGCTTTAGCACATTAGTGTAATGTTTTGCACATAATAGGTAAAAATAAAAACAAATAAAAATCTCATTGAGTAATTAGTGATAATATATGCTCCTTTGCTCTTTGGAATTAAAAAAATTTAAAATAGTATAGTAAAGTGAATCTATTTATTAGTCTTGAAGAAGGAAAGAATGTATATGTTGATAACATAATTTGGTATTCCAAAGAAGAAAGGAATACCACTACCTTATTTTTTAGATTATTTTTATTTGTTGGTAGTTAGCTTGTTGATTATCTGTCCCTCCCTGTTGACTGTAAGCTTCCTGATGGCAAGGCCTCTGTTGTTCATAGGTATATCTCCAGTATCTCTAAAAAATAATGATTTTAATATATAAAGGATATGTGGATTGAGTTACCTGGGTGGCTTGGTTGGTTGAGCATCAGTCTTTGGATTTCACCTCAGTTCATGATCTCAGGGTCATAAAATCAAGTCCCAAGTGGGGCACCCTGCTCAATGGAGAGTCTGCTTCTCTCTCTCTCTCTCTCTCTCTCTCTTTCTGTCCCTACCCACACTGGCACTCGCATTCTCTCTGTCTCTCTCAAATAAATAATTCTTTTAAAAGAATAATGAATGGATTTAAAAATTACTGTCGAAGAGTTGCAGAGGATGATGCACGTACAGAGAAATACAAATAACGTTTAGGAACTTGCCATGTAAATTAGAACATAATTCTTTTTGGGGTTAGTTCTTGGCTCTTGGATAAACTTTTGTCCAGTGACAAATTTATTAAAATGATATATGGAAACTTGCATTATAAGTGAAACTTGTGGGTTTCAACCATGGGTAGGAGAAAGAATTGAACATCTACTGTCCTAAATAACAATTCTATTAGAAATATTGCAATGGAAACCTTGTATTTGGGGAAGGATAATGTAATCAAGGCTCTTCACCAAAGAGCCTTATTTATTACAGGATTCAGAAGGCAATTTCCTGGTTAGTACAACTTACATTCGTTCCTGTTTTTGACTTATACATCAAAGGGAATATCTCCTAGAAGTGTGAGGATATTAATTCTCTAATTCAAACACCATAAATATTTGGCAGCCTTAAATTTGCACTAAGATACTGTCATATCTATACAGCAAATTTAAAAGGATGCCATATGTGGTTGTTTCTCAAACAAATAGTTCCTTAAATACTGCCTTCATACATACCTGTTCATTCATTTGTTTAACACTTACCTGTCACTGGTGTTTGGGAAATTTTGCATAAATGAGTATCTACTGCTTGAAACAATTATTTACAGTCCCTATAGATGTCCAGTGAATGGACTAGATCTTTCATTTTTAATCTTTAACTTCACATTAGCATTGTCTGGGGGCAGTTTTAAAATGATCTATCCCTAGGTCCACCAAAGGATCAAATATGGATTTTTTAAAGCTCCTATGAATAGCTGGTGTTGCTGGGTGAATTACTGTTATTTGTTAATGAAGCAGCCCTTCTTTCTTCATGCTCTTCTGAGCTGAGTTAATGTTCACTGAACACAAAATGGGACCGCTTAAGTGTCTGCCATTTTCTCCATTTGAGGCCATGAATACTAAGAGACTTTGCCTTTTTCACTTCTTTTCAGTCAGTTTTGTATTAGCTTTGTTTGATTTGTAAATATCCTTTTTAGTAGAGAATAGATAACAAGATGTGTTTTTCAATCCTCTACATCCAGTTGTGTTGTCTGTTAGTGAAAACTTGTGGTAGAACTGGACACAGTCAATACAGAGAATAGTTTCTGGTCAGACTCCACAAATCACTTGTATTATGCATAATACGTCACCTTGAGTTTCCACAGATTAAAATAGTCTAATGAATGAAATATTTATTAAAAGACTACTCTGCCAAATTAAGAATCCAGCAATTTATAGAATGAGAAAGTAGAGTGAGTATTAGGGGCCAGGAAAAATAGGCTTATGAGCTTCAGGATATTTTCTTTCCATCTTATTGTTAAATTCCCTTTCAGGTCCATCTTGTCATAATTTATTTATTATAATATGTATCCCCAGAGTGATGAAACTTTCCGTAATTGTGTGATTTTCAGCTGAAGTGTTGCATAAAGACAGAAAATGAGACTTTTTCCCTTGGTTGTGTGAGTGGTGATATTAGACGTTATTGGAAATGAGTAGAGTGTGTTAGGCTAAAGACAAGACAAAGACTGCCAGGAAAGCCATGTCAGTTCACGGTATTAATCTTGTCCTAAATGGTATTGAGCATGTGCCAGCATCCCTGGAACAAAGCCATTTATGTGGAAGCCAAGGAGAGGAAGAGCAGGTGGCCGGCAGAGGAGTCCAGGCACTTACAAAGCTGCCCCTGTTTAGTGGCCCAGCCTTGAAAAGCTGCCTTGCCGGCGGAACTGAGTGAATGAATCCCAATGTGATTGACACACTGTATCAGTGGATGCTTCTGACTCATCATTAGCATGCGCATGAAACCAGGAAATTTAAATGAATTGCCATAATCTTTGTACACCAGCTCAAAATGCCAGCCTGTTAAAAGTCGTTTCTTTTTTTCCAGTTAACTATATTTGGAGTAGATGGTTGAGAGTTCACATTTGGCCCAACAAATTAATGGGGCTTCAACAATTCACTAAGCATAGTTGTTCTTCAGGGACAAGAAATTAAGGAGCAACGGCTAAGCTGATATTCAATCATGGCAGTTTTCTTTTAGTTGAGATCCCCATTAAAAGCCAATTTACTAATCCAATTCAGTATGGGTTAGTAAAAACATCCTTTGACCATATTTTTATAGCATCAATTATTCTTTTTTGTATCTTTACCAGATTCATGAATCATCTCTACTAATCATCATCTGCATGATATCTAGTTTCTTTTTTTTAGCAAAAACCTTGGTGGACAATGTGCGTGGGAAATTAGAATGTATAAGCGAGCAGTTTAAAGAAAAGCTACATACGGTGCATGGACCCAGAGATATTAGATAATGCCTTTGCTTCATGAAGTATTACGAGTTCCTATCAGGTTTAATATGCTGCTATTGAACATAACTTTTGAACAAAGTAGGGTTTCTTGGTAAATAAAGCTCTATTTTACAAATAACACGGGCATAGGCACACAGATGGCTCTGGCCTTGTTTATCTTTCCCTTTATCTCTGGAACCTTCTAAGGCTGCTCAGTGGGAGTCGGTATATAAAAACAACCAAACAGTGCTGATTAAAAAAAATAAATTAAAAATAAATGAAAAAGACTGCAGGTTTGGGAATAGATGGTGATGATGGTGGTGATTTAATTTGAAAAGTAGTGAGTATTTATGGTTCTGATCCTGGCATAAAAGGTAGATTTCCTGACTTTATTAAAGAGGATACTTCTTGCTCTTATCTGAGATTTCTCTGTGTCATTGTATTTGTTTTTTCCCCTTGTTATAAGTCTCTGAAAATCTGTCAATTAACAGTATTTTGGTGTACCTCTTTCTCCTCTTGTTAGTGTAACCACAAGTAGGGTGAAGGAGCTAAGGGCCACTCATAGAGTCACATGAATCAGTTCAGTAAGTGAAGTCCTTTCTAATACCTAGTTGCAACCAACTCTTTGAAAGGGTGGGGGATTTTATTAGGGTAGGATCATTTTGAAATATTGGAAGATAAATCAGACTTTGGGGAGATACTTCTTTGGGAAGCTTTCGTGGGAGACTTAATATAGCACCAAGACTCTGGATATTTGAGAATTAGAGGAAAGGGCATAGAAGAAGTTAGAAAGGGATCCAAAAAGAAATGCAGAAAAAAAATTTTATTTAAAAAAAGTATATATATTTTGCATGTACTGGATCAGGCTTCCAGAGATACATAATTTGGAAATGGCTTCAACAGGTCATAATACCAGAAGTGAAGAGAAAATTTTCTCACTTTTTTATTGCCTTCTCTTTTTAGTATCTCTCCCTTTTTTCCCCCTTCACTTGATTTTCTCCTTGTTAATAAAAAGACCATTCGTTGAGAGCCTAGCTTCAGAAAATATATACAAAAGCACATATTAAAGAGAATTGTGAAAAGTTGATGAGAAGGTTATAGTGACAATGACAAAAAAAATGATATTAACATCAGGGTGTGAAGGAAAAGGTGCTTCCAAGAATTTATCTCCCTAGGTGAACCTTATGAAATGAGAAAGTGGCCGTGTCTCTGCTTTATACATCAGACACTGTGTTAGGTAGTTTATCAGACTTGTTCATTTAACCTTTAAAAGAACCCTGTGTGGTTAATATTATTCCACTCTTGCAGGAGACGGAAGATCACAGATATAAAGGAAATTGCCCAGGGTGCCACAATGAGAGGTATTGTACCTAGAATTGAATATGATTCAAATGATGATGCACAACATTGTTTATGTGGGAAAATGTGACCTTAGAAATAACATTTAAAAGTACAGTCTGATTATATATTGGGGATGACCTGCTATGAAACTGTTTTAAAAAGGAGAAAAAGTACTTTGAATCAACATTATATATTTTAGAGTAACAAAATCTGTCACTTTTCTGGTTTTGAGGAAAGCGTTTGCAACAAAGTAAAATGATTTTGAAAGTTTATGTGCATAAAGTTTATGTGCATTGTTCACGTTGATCACTGTACAAAGGCACCTTGCTAAGGGCATAAGTAGAGCCAAGGTCCAGCTTGTACTCATCCATGAGGCCTTGAATTTAGAGGGTACCATTTTCTAATTGTTTTCTCTCCCCTAAAGGAGACACATTTTTCTGATTGTTTTTTCTCCCAAAGGGAGTTCCTTTTTCTATTTTTACAAAGACGAGCAGTGCTTCTTTCCATGATTCTCTTCTCTCTTGATAGCAGAACTACATGTTACTGTGATAGCAGAGGGCTCAATATGAAAGTCAGCCAAGCAGTGTCAACCAGATCTTAATAATTAAACCGTTTTAAAAGTTTAATCATTACACTGCCTGTTAAATCAGTTTCTTCCTTGAAATAGAAACTAGTATACACTCTCCTAGAGTCCCTGTTGCAAATCATGCATAAACACTAGCAGGCCATCCAGAAGAGACTGCTGTTTTTTGTTTTGTTTTGTTTTGTTTTTTAAGATTTTATTTATTTTATTTGACAGAGAGAGAGACAGCCAGCGAGAGAGGGAAGGAACACAAGTAGGGGGAGTGGGAGAGGAAGAAGCAGGCTCCCAGCGGAGGAGCCTCATGTGGGGCTCGATCCCAGGGATCCGGGATCACGCCCTGAGCTGAAGGCAGATGCTTAACGACTGAGCCACCCAGGCACCCCTGGAAGAGACTATTGTTAAGACAGAGCATGTCTGAGTTAACATTTCGGTAAGAGTGACCATGAAACAATTCTTTCAGATGCATAGGATACAGAAAAACAAATGCAGAAAAGATGTAATTTGGATAATTTAAAATATTCAGACAATTAAATAAAAGAGCCCTTTAAAAATCAGGTTGGTATAAGGTGAGAAAAGTATTTAGGGAATAATAATTCAGGGTTTATTATTTTCCTACAAACATGGAGTAACTTCGAAACATTTTACGTGAGAAATGAGGCAATCATTTTGTTGTCTTTATGCAACTTTAATGTGGTTAATGCAAATTGATAGTGTTGCTAATTAAAATGACTGCATTTTTATCTAGATGATTTTCTGGGTATAAAAACTGCACTTAATTGTAATATTAATGAAGTGTTTATAGACGTTTGGGTGGTATTTGTTTTGTTTTAAGGCAGCTTTATGATTATTACTTCTATTACATATATAAACATTTTCTCTATCTTAGCAATGAAAGTCCTTCCTTAAGTAATGAGAAACAACAAAAACCAGAATATATTACCCACTAAGGAAAAGTATTTGAGCATCATAAAGTGAATACACAAAACCTCAAAATATAGAATTCTTTAAATAAAAGAAAATCTATTTTGTTTCAGTGGCCAGTAATGAACATTAAAGCCAGCAAACCAAAAATCCTTTGTGACTATTTAAGTGAAGACAAATTGACAATTAAAGGCTGCAAAGTACATTTGAGACTGCCTCATTAATATTAATTTTAGATACATAGAAGGATCAGCACATTGTAAGAAACACTGTAGGGTGTATTGAAGGAAAGGAAAAAAAAATTGGGCTATTTCTTCACATTTTATAATTTAGAGAAGTGTAATTTACAGAAAAATGTTTGAATTATTCAGATATTTTAAAATGGATTTTCAGAGTTGGCACATAAATCCAGTTAGAGAAAAATTAAATCTGTATTAGACATAATGAATTCAAGAATAATACAGTTGGGTATTTCTGATGTAGAAGCGTGTGTGTGTGTGTGTGGTTCATTTGTTTTCACTTTTGTTTTTCAGAGACTTACAGTACATTTGAACTTCACTGTGGTGATGTTCACTATAAAAGTCAGATTCAGAGTTAGATTCTAGCTCCCTGGACTAAACTAGCTCTCTACATTGTAACAAATAACTTCTCTGAGCTTTAATATCTTCATCTATACATTGGGACTCAACCAGGCTCTTGTACTGATTGATTAAGATAATGCCCATGAATACTCTGAGTAGAAAGCAGAAATAGCACATATTTATTTAACTCCATTTAATATAGTTCAATTTAATAAAAGTGGAGTACTGTATAAAAGCTGCAGTTCTTGTCTCGGTGATTTACATTTTATAATATTTACAGCCTTTTTTATGAAGTGTGCATGAGATATTTTTTAAAATAGAAATAAGAGTTGTCGGATTGAATAGATCTATCTGAAATCTCTTAGCACATGGTAGCATTGGGTTGATCGGACTCCAAAGTCTGTGCTGACCACTCCATCATGCAGTTTCATATTTATGAAGCATGATTCAAGTTAAAGTAATCTCTATGAAGAGATATTGACTGTAAAATAGTCCCACTTGGATTCTTTCAATAGAATATTTGTGTTTAAAACACCAAAGGGACCTGTTGTAGGATAATTTCAGTAGAAGTGGTTCTAGCTATTATTAAAGTGTTAAGAGAAATAATATCATCAGGTTGCATAATCTGTATAGTGTAGAGAAGTGGCCTAAAAAAAGTGAGGATGGAATTGCTTTGGAAAATTCTTGGATGGGGGTAGAGATTGCTTAAGTAATTATTTGAAATGTTGAAAGGGTGAGAAAAAGAATTATAATCAAATTGGGTGGGAAAATAATGCTCAAATCAAGACTCCATTAGGATGCCCTGATATAGTGCTTAGTGATGCAAACGTTTTTCAGCCAGGGATGCTTGTGACCATAAGCCAAGAGGTAGTATAGCAAAGTGGACATGAGTTGTTTTTTTTTTTGTTTGTTTGTTTGTTTGTTTTTGCCTACTGCCTGAGTTTATAGCCCAACTTCAGCGGATACTAATTGTGTTTTGTAGGTTAAATTACCCAGCCCCTCTATAGTTCAGTGTTGTTTTCTCTCATGTAGATTGGGGATAATGATATTACTTCTCCATAGTTTTATTATGAAGATTAAATCACCTATTAGATGTAAAAAGGATGGGATAATATTTGACAAATAGAAATATCTCCTGGAAAATAGTTAGCATTTGATAAATATTTGCTGTTCTTATTATTTTTATTGCTATTTTTTTATTATGAGATTCTTAAGAGTTTCTGTATTCTTTCTCATTTTCATTTCACTCTTAAAACCCACTGCAGCCAGCCTTTTGTCATCAGCCCTCCTTTAAGCATTCTTTACAAGTTTACCAATAAATTCCAGTTACATAATCCAGTAAAACTTTTTTAATACTTTTCTTTTTTGACCTCTCAGTAGTATTTGTAATGTTGATCTATTTTTTTCTCTTTGAAACTGTCTTCCTGTGGAAATCTGTTAGTAGACTTCATGCGTTTTAAGAATGCCATGATACATGTCCAGCCTTTAGCAATGTGTCTGGTACACAGATATGCTATATACTAGTATGTAGTTGTATTATTTTTATTTTGCCTATCTTTATGTGAAAGTTCTGTACTTCTCATTATTTTCTCAATAAAACCTCTCATCCGTCACACCTATGTCATAGCAGATGCCATGGTGTATTCTTTTACCTACCATAGAGCTTGCCAGAGAGCAGGCTCTCATTGTATACCTGTTGATTCCATAAATACTCAAAAACCTGCACACAGATGTTTATAGCAGCTTTATTCATAATTGCCAAAATTTCAAAGCAACCAAGGTGTCTCTTTTCCATAGGTGAATGGATTGATAAATGGGTTCATCCAGACAGTCGCATATCATTCAGCACTGAAAACAAAAGAGATGTCAAGCCATGAAAAGACAGGGAGGAACTTTAAATGCATATTACTAAGTGAAGGAAGCCAATCTGAAAAGGCATGTACTATATATTTTTTTTAATGATTTTTTATTATATTATGTTAGTCACCATACAGTACCTCCCCGGTTTCCGATGTAAAGCTCGATGATTCATTAGTTGTGTATAACACCCAGTGCACCATGCAATACGTGCCCTCCTTACTACCCATCACCGGTCTATCCCATTCCCCCACCCCCCTCCCCTCTGAGGCCCTCAGTTTGTTTCTCATAGTCCATAGTCTCTCATGTTTCATTCCCCCTTCTGATTAACCCCCCTTTCTTTATCCCTTTCTTCCCCTACCGATCATCCTAGTTCTTATGTTCCATAGATGATAGAAATCATATGATAGTTGTCTTTCTCTGCTTGACTTATTTCACTTAGCATTATCTCCTCCAGTGCCGTCCATGTTGCAGCAAATGTTGAGAATTCGTTCTTTCTGATAGCTGAGTAATATTCCATTGTATATATGGACCACAACTTCTTAATCCAGTCATCTGTTGAAGGGCATCTCGGCTCCTTCCACGATTTAGCCACTGTGGACATTGCTGCAATGAACATTGGGGTGCATATGGCCCTTCTCTTCACTACGTCTGTATCTTTGGGGTAAATACCCAGTAGTGCAATGGCTGGGTCATAGGGTAGCTCAATTTTCAACTTTTTAAGGGACCTCCACACTGCTTTCCAGAGTGGCTGTACCAACTTGCATTCCCACCAACAATGTAGGAGGGATCCCCTTTCTTCACATCCTCTCCAGCAATTGTTGTTTCTTGCCTTGTCTATTTTTGCCATTCTAACTGGTGTAAGGTGGTATCTCAGTGTGGTTTTGATTTGAATTTCCCTGATGGCTAATGATTTTGAACATTTTTTCATGTGTCTGTTAGCCATTTGTATGTCTTCATTGGAAAAATGTCTGTTCATATCTTCTGCCCATTTTTTGATTTGTTTATTTGTTTCTTGTGTATTGAGTTTGAAAAGTTCTTTGTAGATCTTGGATACCAGTCCTTTATCTGTAGTGTCATCTGCAAATATCTTCTCCCATTCCGTGGGCTGCCTCTTAGTTTTTTTGACTGTTTCCTTGGCTGTGCAGAAGCTTTTTATCTTGATGAAGTCCCATAAGTTCATTTTATCTTTTGTTTCTCTTGCCTTTGGGGATGTGTCATGAAAAAGGTTGCTTTGGCCGATGTCGTAGAGGTTGCTGCCTATGTTCTCCTCTAGAATTTTGATGGATTCCTGTCTCACATCGAGGTCTTTCATCCATTTGGAGTTTACCTTTGTGTGTGGTGTGAGAGAATGGTCAAGTTTCATTCTTTTGCATGTAGCTGTCCAATTTTCCCAGCACCATTTATGGAAGAGACTGTCTTTTTTCCACCGGATGTTTTTTCCTGCTTTATCAAATATTAGTTGCCCAAAGAGCCGAGGGTCCATTTCTGGGTTCTCTATTCTGTTCCATTGGTCTATGTGTCTGTTTTTGTGCCAGTACCATGCTGTCTTTGTGATCACAGCTTTGTAGTACAGCTCGAAATCCGGCATTGTGATGTCCCCAGCTTTGTTTTTCCTTTTCAACAGTTCCTTGGAGATTCGGGGCCTTTTCTGTTTCCATACAAATTTAAGGACTATTTGTTCCAGTTCTTTGAAAAATGTCCTCGGTATTTTGATCAGGATAGCATTGAAAGTGTAGATTGCTCTGGGTAGCATGGACATTTTAACTATGTTAATTCTTCCGATCCATGAGCATGGAATATTTTTCCATCTTTTTATGTCTTCCTCAATGTCAGAAAAGGCATGTACTATGTGATTCCAACTTTATGTAATTCAGGAAAAGGTAAAATTATGGAGACAGCAGAAGATCAGTGATTGCCAGGAGTTTTGAGGAGGAGGAAGGGATGAATAGGAGAAGCACGGAAGACTTTTAGGACAGTGAAACGATTCCATATGACATCGTCATATGGAATAATTTCACTGCCTGTGTCATACACATCATTACGTATTTGTGAAAATTCATGGCATGTGCAACGCTGAGAGTGAACCCTAATGTAACCTGTCAGCATTGGGTGATTATGATATGTCAGTGTGTGTTTATTTATTGGTTATAACAAATGTATCGCTCTGGTGCAGTATGTTGATAATGGAAGAAGAGGTGTGTCTGAGGTGAACAGGGAGTATACGGGAGCTCTATACTCCCTGCTCAATTTCATTGTGAATCTAAAACAGCTCTAAAAAATAAATTTATTAAAAATAAGCAATCACATCTTATGGGGACAGGTTGATCAGTGAAGATTTCCCAGGGCAAACAACATTTGAAGTGGAGTTTGAAGCATTAATAAATAGAATGCTAGGGAGACAAAAGAAAAGAAGGCATCTCCAGCAAAGGGAACAGCCCACGTAAGTGTTTGGAGGCTTGAAAAAACATTTTGAGTTTAGAAGAGAATTAGCATAGACAGATTAGTCAAATTAGTATTACTGGAATATAATTTAACTAAACAAATACCCGTAATTTTAAAAATTGATATAATCTGTAAGTCTCTAACTCAAACTTAATCTTCTTAAATCAGTCCGTATATTTTGATTATTTTTTCTTATCTGAATATAGTCACCAATTATAAACATAAGGTAAAAATATTTTGATAAGCTGACAATTGATGAACCTAAATGCTTCTGGCTTCAGTTGAGGAAAGAGTCCTTTTGATCTGTTCACGAGAAAACAAGGACCCTCTGACTCATACAGCTTCCTTTGTTTATCTGAAGACCATGGTTATAATCCACTGAAAGAGACACTGTAGTTCACTAAAATGACATCCTGTGGCCTCAAAAGGAGATTTTGATTCAGTTCCTACAGGACATAAAGTGTTTTTACAGGCTTTACAAGAAAGCACTGTTCAAGTTGTAACACTAAGGTTTCTTTCATCGCATAGAGGATAAAATTTTATGGCTAAAGAGTATTTACTCATCTCCTCTCACAACAGTTAGAGAGCAGAGCCCCAAGAGAGGGTAGTTTAGATAGAACACTTGTAAGTAGAACTAATCCTGGTAAGATACCATCCAAAGTAAAAGTACTAGAGCACAACATAGTGAATCATTTTTTTCTACAGACTATTTTTGGGTTATTCAGCTTTATGAATGTACCCATTGATGCTATCCTTGAGTTAAGGAAGCATTTTAAAACATGAAATATTATGGAAAGTTTGTAATACACAGTTTATGTGTGTATGGGGGGTGTTTTTAATGGGACAAAATCAAGCCTTGAATAGCTTCTCATTCACTGTTTATTCGTTGCTTCCTTCTTTCATAAAATGATTATGAAAAGACTCCATATGCATAGCACTGGGGAGAGGACCTTGAGGACAGTAGCTATGGAATCTTCTCTCAAATGCTGCTTATACTTTAAAGGGAGTTTAAGTATGCTGGCTTTGTTCTGACCAAATGTGCAAGCATATTGAGTGCATATCATATTTTGACTGCTAATATTAATTACATATTATAAAATGTATCCAAATACACTTTTAAACTGTTCTACATGTCATTTATTGTGCTAATACAGCAGAGAAACAAACATTCAGAAATGAGATGTTTTTGAATGCTCAGAATCATTTGGAAGCTCCTAATAAAGTGACTGACTACTTTCTGTAAGTAGCTTTTTTATTATAATAAATTAAGTAAGTAATTAAGATTTGTCATTTTTTTATTGTTCTTGATCTTCTGAATGAGTATAGCATAAGAACTGGTAGTTTTAAAAATTATTTCTCATCATTAGAAATTTACTTCTTGATAGAAGGAAAAATAAACGAAGAAAAGAAAGAGGTAAGATAGACTGCTGAATATTGAAATAGAGAATTTTCTCACTGTGAATGAATGATAATATCCTTTTCCTTAACAACTTTCAGAACCCAGATCAAGAAGAGATTTTCTTAAGAACTATGTGGCTTAAGTAACAATGATTCTTATTAGAGATATTGATGGGGTCTCTTTTTGTTTTGTTTATTCTAGACATATGTTTGTATTATAGATATTTCTTTTGAAAGTGAAATAGTTTATATGGCAAATTTCAGCAATAACAAACCTAAGATATCATAGAAAATAATCGACTTTTATTTTCTTTCAAACAATTCGTGGAATAAATCATAATAATCAGTGAATTGAACATCTGAAGGTGGTACTACTTTGGATATACAAACATCCCATAATTTTAAATACTATAATATTTCATACCATCCATCTCACAGAAACTATTAACTAGCCATTTCCCATCTGTGTACAGTGACAGGTCATCCAGATGGTATTGATGTTTGCTCAAAAGATGTCTTTGAACATCTGTTGTATTGAACATTAAAGCTTTTTTTTCTTTTGATCAAAAATTGTTTTTTTGCCTTTGTTATACCATGGATAATCTAAATAAATCCATACTAGAGGACAGAAAAGCTGCCGGTTTTTCCTGTTGAGGGTCAGAGAGCAAATAATAAGTGTAAAAATAAAGGGAAAAAAAAGGAATCTAAATTGTCATTTATGAGTTTTATAAAATTGTGAAAATATGAATCCAAGATCAACTGTCTGTCTAGTTTTTTTAAATGTTGATTTCAGTGTTCAGGTTGAGCCAGTGGTATGTTGGTAAAATGGCTTTCTGGAAAGGAAAAAACCCATTGTTATCACCATCACCACAACAAAAAACAAGCTCAGATTTGTTGTAGTATTTGCCAATTTCCATGGTATAAATACTCCCACTATGGTGATTTGAAGTTAACAGTGATTCAACAGCTTCTCACAAAATTCTTGATTTTTAACAATTAGCCGTTGTGAATCAGTAAGAGCTAACTCCCAGAACCCCACTCATTGTATCCATGATAGAAATAACATATGCTTCTTCTCATAAAGGCTGCTATAAAGTTCAGTTTGTTCTACATAAACAGATGTTTCAGTTTACCTTCCTCTTGAGTAGCCATTTTTAATTGCTATAGAATCTGCTACCCAGGTAGCATATACATTTGAGTAATGTAGTTAGTTACCCAGTTGCTCGCCTTCTCCATTTTCCTCCAGTAAATGTTCATTGCTTATTAATGGAATGTGGGTGCTAGAATGCTTGGAGGGAGGTTGAATTTGAAGATTATAAAAAATGCTGCAAAATAGAGACACCACTTGACCTATATAATTTGTATTTCATTTGACTTTTTTTGAACTTGTACTAAAATTTGACATCACTAACCCCATGATGTATCCATAATACATAAGGCCAGTAAAATATCTTATTATTCTATAATTCAAACCAGTCACTTCCTTTATAACATCAAGGTCATTGTTATTATGGACAGTCCAATAAAAAATTTTCAAAAGGAAAATGATATTATGAATACTGAGTTATCAGTTTTAGTTTACAATAATTTTATGAAGACCTTGACCCTCGTTTTATTTTTTGAAGGGCTAGTCCTCAGGGGTCCAAAATGTTATCTGAGCCTTTCTTTTAAAAATAAAATTGAATATATTAGTTGCAGAACATATTCTAAAATTTAGCAGCTTAAAATAGTAATAAACATTTATTAGCTCCCACAGTTCCTGTGGGTCACAAATTTAGGAGAGATCTAGCAGGGTGCTTCTGGCTTTGGGTCTCTCATGAAGTTGCAGTCAAGATGTCTGCCAGGGCTACAGTCATTGAAGGTCTGACTGTGATTGTAGGATCCGCTTCCAGTATGACTCGTCTGTGACTGGCTAGATGGTACTGGCAGTTGGAGAAATCATAGTCCCTTGCCACATGAGCCTCTTCAAACGGCTACTTGACTGTCTCACAACATGACAGCTTTCCTTTAGAGCAAGTGGTCCTAGAGAGAGCAGGGTGGAAGTAACAGTGTTCTCCATGACTTGTGCTCAGAATCCGAATATTGCAATTTCCACACCATCTTAGTGGTCATACAGATCAGCCCTGTGAGAGGAGACCACACTAGAGGATGAGGATGAGAAAGATGAGAATCGTTGGGGGCCTCTTGGACCACATGGAGGTTTTGTTTTGCTTTAGACAAGGTTTTCAGAAAGGTGCCCTGATGATCAGGATTTTCAGTCAACTAAGCCAACAGAGTGATAGGCCAAAAGATTTCAATGAATCTTAAGTGGCACTATCCAATGTGTATATATGAAATATAAAAATTCTCATGAAGTCCTTTTTTTTTTTTCACCTTGATAGTTCTTTCTTTAAAAAATAAATGAACATGGTCAGTGATTGAGTCAGAGGGCAGCAGCAGGGCTTCTGTTTCCTTTGTGCAGTAGTAGAGCAGAACAGCACAATCCCCAAAGCCGAACTATCTATATTGAAAACCCAACTCTTCCATTCGCTAGCTGGGTGACCTTGAACAATTAAATAGCTCTCTGCCTTAGTTTCCTTATTTGAAAAATCCTAGATAGAACCAGTTTACAAGATGATTTTTAGGATTGGACTATTTAGCATACATAGTGTGCTTGGGAGAATGCCAGCACATAACAAATGCTGTATACATTTTGGCTGTTTTTTTCCTCATTGAGTTGCTAGTGTTAGACTCTGTAAAAAATATCTACCGTTTTTTGGAGGAGGTAGACCTACTATATGTCACAGATTTTCTTAATTCCTCATGGCAAAGCTGCAACATAGGTTGTCATTTTCATCTTACACATGAAGAAGCTGAGATGAATCATGGTAGGGTGCTAGCTTAAATGAGACAGTCAGAATGGATTGGGCCCAGATTTATTTGGTTTTTCTGATTCTGAGGGTATTTCTGGGGTTTAGCACAAAAGACTTTTAAAGATTTTGCCAACAATTGTACACATTAAAACTTCAGTTTTGTCAACTGCCCCATCTTATGGGTAAAATAGTTACTTAGGTTATACCAGATTTTTGGTTTGATCTCAATATTCTCTATCTACTCTCTTGCCAAAATCTGCTTTTCCAGGGCAGGTTTAATCTATTTCCAAATCAAATGTCTCCTTCACTAATATTTTCCTCATAACCTTGATGCTGTGCATTGATAATAATGTGATTACATACTTTAATATATCTAAAAGCATAACAACATTGATATTAGGAACAACATATGCCATTTACATTCATTTTTAATGTCTGAGTACTGACTTTCAAATATTAGTTAACATTGTAGATATAATATGGAATGAAATATTTTTTTGTGCTTTTTACGGTAAAATTCAATCCATTTAGTATAAATTATATTTAATGTCATAAGATTGTGAAAAATTCTAAGAGAAGAGAGCACAAGCAGGGGGAGTGACAGAGGGAGAAGGAGAAGCAGGCTCCCGAAATCCCAGGACAGTGGGATCATGACCTGAGCTGAAGGCAGATGCTTAACTGACTGAGCCCCTCAGGCACTCCTATGAAGAACATTGAACAAGTACACATTCACAAAAATTAATAATTTGAGGCAGAATAATACAGATGATATTAAAATAAAATTTTATAATTTATATGTTTGCTTGTTTGTAAGCTATGTCTGTTAGACATTAGATAATATCATTCACAATATTAAAAAAATTAAGCAGTCTTTGATTTTTTAATTAATTTCATTAAGCCACAAGGCCTGTCAGTAAATAAGTCCTGTTTGAGGATTTTTTCACTTCTTGTAAAGATGAATTAAAAACCATCTAAATACTACATGAAGAAGAAAATTTCCAAAATCATGTGTGACAGTACCTACAATAAAACATCTTCAATTCAGACAGAATGATATGTATAAAAGTATAAAAAAAATAAGAAAGTGTGAGAGAAAAAGATGTCCCCCCAACCATACTTGTTTTTGTGAAACAATTAAAAAACTGACTTTATAGGAAGCTTTAAGAGGAACATTTTTTTTAGAGAACTGAAACTATAAATGTTAAAGTCCCAGCAAAATCTTGTTGAAATAATTGCTACTGTCTGCTAACTCTTTGAAAGTTAAAATTGAAGGGTTTTTCAGATTTGCTAGGCTGATTTTGTCCATTTATTCTGCCAGTGTAGCTCTGTGACAACCAGTGGGCTACATTTGATATCATAGTTTCTTACAAGATAGCAAAGCATATTATTTTGAAATGGAGTAATTAGAACAATATACATTGAACATTTCATTGAGAGTTCAGTCTCATCTCTCTGCAATGACAGGGAAGCTTGTTCTCTTAATATGGGAGAATAGGCTGGGAATTCAAGAGTATACTTGAAATTATAACAAGAGTCTCTGGTTGAGAAGACCACCAAAATATGTACTTTAGGATCAGAAATGAGGGGTAAATTATAAAATCACCAGAAATGGGGGATGGACCTTATTTATAGATATACTTTGTTCTGCAGCCAGGATCTACTTATTTGGTGTGCTTCCTAGAATTTGTAACACAAATTGTAGGGATTTCAACACTTCCCTGAACAGATCATTTCATGTGCCAGTACATACATTTTTTTTCTAATATTCAAGAATAAATCCTCTTTTAAAAAATTTTATCCAAGCAATAATAAGTACTATTCAGGATTTAATGAGCCTGGTTTTCTCCCCTGTGGGGTGGAAAAGCTCCCTGAATAAATGCTCTCTGAGCTGCCAGGATTTATGCAGGGGAGGGAGTGGGGAGGGGAAGGAGCACAGCTTCTTTCCTATGTTCAAGCACCACAGGATTCTGCTTAGCCCCAGGAAGTAACTGTGCTCTATCCCTGAAGGGGCAGTGGGAGTTGGGGAAGGGAAAACAAAACAAAACAAAACAGGAGGGAAAGGGAGAATGCACTATTTTCAGCAAACAGAGCACTGATTTGACCAAACGATAGGAATCCAGAAAAAAATTTGATAAACAAATTCTACATAAATACAGTATTTTAAATAATAGGAAAGAATGGAATATGAAAGGAATATGCATTCAAGAATCAGTCAATTTAAATTCAGCTTTACTGCTTGGTCACTAAATGATCCTGGATAAACTGACTAATTTCTAAGCCTTAATTTTCTTATCTGAAAAAATTCAAATAACCCTTCCAGAAGATTGTTTTAATGGTGAAATTAAAAAAAAAAAGTACTTCCCAATGATTGTTTTCTGCTATTCAGTCTTTCTTCCCACTTATTTCTTTAGTGAAATATAAAAGTAAAAATACCACATGTTAAGAGCATGTTTTGAATATTCTTTTGCATCTTTCTTAGTCACTTAGTCTAATATTTATTTAATGTGCTTGTCCTGGGGAAGGCTTTTTAATACAAAAATAAATAACACTTTTAGTCCAGAACACAGACACACAAACACACGAGTAAATGCAGTAAGCTCCACTCTAGAGGATATAGATATAGACATGGTTCTAGAAAAACACAGAGGAAAGAAAAAATTCATGTGAGGGAGTCAGGGTTACTGTGATAGGTATGGATCTTCCTCCACAAAAGCAAAGAAATGTCAGACTTTAAGTCAAATGCTTCATGAATATCCCACTGTACTGAATGAAAATCCTATCTCAGTTGTTATTAGGTGGCCTGTGCCTTCATTAGACCTTACACAAGACTTCAGTAGGCTCCTTTGCTACCTATAAAATATGAGATAGGTATTATCCATCATTGTCTACACCCACATAATTTGGCAGTTTGATATTTTGTGGTAAACTGAATAATGGCCCCCAAAAGATACCTACCTCCTAATCCCTGGAATCTGTGTTACCTTATGTAGCAAGAGGAACTTTGTGATTAAGTTATGGATTTTGAAATGGAGAGATTATCCTGTATTATCCAGGTGGGCTCTAAATATAATCAAAAGAGGTCTTTATAAGAGCATGGAAAGAAGGTCAAAGGAAGAAGTAGCAGATGTGATGATGGAAGCAAGAATTCGAAGGGATTTCGGGAAGGGGTCATGAGTCCAGGAGTGCAGGTTGCCTCCAGAAGCTAGAAAAGGCAAGGAAATGAATTCTTTCCTAGAGCCTCTAGAAAGAACTAGCTTTGCTAACACATTGGCTTTAACCTAGTGGAACTGATTTCAGATTTCCAGCTTCCAGAATTCTAAGAAAATAAATTTGTGTAATTTTAAGCCACCATGTTTGTGGTACATTGTTACTGCAGTGGTAAAAAATTAATCCATATTTCATGCCAAGCTTGGTCTTAAGATATTTTGTCAAGGTTGGGGATATATATGTTTGGGACCCTGGTACACCCTGTTCCAGAGAGTATAAGGAGATATCAACTGTTGGGTCACCAACCCGTGTTTTTTTCTGAGTTTAAGTAAAAACTTTTTTCTCTGTGACTGGTACTAAGGGTGGTCAATTCTTTCCAGCATAATTCTCTGCTGGGCCTTTAGGGAAAAGGTTTTCCTGTTTTTTTTTTTTTTTTTTTTTTTTTTTTTTTTTTATTATTTTTTTTTTTTTTACATGAGGTAACACAAGCAGGGGGAGTGGGAGAGGAAGAAGCTGGCTCCCAGCGGAGGAGCCTGATGTGGGTCTCGATCACGCCCTCAGCCGAAGGCAGACACTTAAGGACTGAGCCACCCAGGTGCCCCTAGGGAAAAGGTTATTAACTGGTGAATTTGTGGGTTACAGTTAACCTACAGGTTTGATTTTGATTAGTGTATGTTTTAATTTTTATTTAAAACTCAAGAAATTTCCTGTTAAATAAATGCAGATTTCTGTCTTCTTTTGAAAAGTTGGGAAGTTTGACAAATATGGCATTCCCACAAGGAAACCATTGTGTAGAGTTGTCTCCTTTCGTCAAAGTGTGTGCTTGCCAATTAGAAGTCTACAGTGATAACCCGCCACTCATTTAGTTACTTGCCTGGCTAACATAGACACTTGAGCTTGTGATCAATTCTTAATGTCATTAAATTCAAGAAGGAGAGTATCTTTAGTCACCTGCTGCTTGGGACCTTGCCACCCAATCTTTGTTAAAGAAGGAAAGCAAAAGGGGTCTGGGGTGTTTATAACAGGATGGGAATAAAAACAGTATGAACAAGGCAACCATAAAAATTAATAATAAATTATTTTTCCATAAAGTTTCAAAAAGGCAATGACATTTGAACTTGGTCTTAAAGAATGAAGACACAAGAGTTAGTGTGACAGTGTGGTAAATTATCATGGACTGTGGCTTCCTCACTGACCCAAACCCTGAGATGTTTTAGGGGTAAGAAGAATACCTGGAGCTGAAGAACTAAAGACAGGCAGAAGATGCTGGGAGGGATTGGAGGAGGGTATCATTCTGGGGAAGACAGAAACCTCAGCTCAGATGGTAGAAGACTAGAGGCAGTGGTCAAAGTATGAGTTGGAGAACAGGCTGGAAGAAGGACTTTGAGTTTTGTTTTTGTTTTTTTTCCTTTCTACTCCATTAATTGGATCATTGGTGATTATTGCCTGTCTCATCAGTGATATGAGACAGAATCTAAGGTAGATTGAGTTGGAGATATAGTTTGGATTTAATGGGAGATATGTGTTTGGTTTATAGTTCTCTGTACAGTTGTTTGTAGCTTTCCTGATAAAAGAAATGGCTACACTTAAAAGCTCAGAACTGTATCTAGATTATTTGTAATATGATATAGAATATCTTATCTTACTCATAAATGTGCATTATCCCAGCATCCTGGCCTGGTGGGAAGGACCACAAGGTTTAAGAAATTGTAGAAAACAGTAATAATCCTTATTGACCTAATTGATTCTGTTTGTATCCGTATGTACAACCTGGTTTGAATTGGGATATATTTTTTAAAGTCATTAGAAAACAAGAACAAAAAAAGAAAACCGTGAATTGGCATTTATACCCAGAGCTCCATCTAGCCTATGTGGTAGATTAGAAAACAGAGTCCATTCCTGTGCAGGGACTAGCCCTGAGCTAGATTGCAAGATTGGTGAGCATGGGGGAGATAGGATTTTCACCTCCCATGTTGCCCAGTCACCAAATCCTTTTGTTTAGTGCACAGCATGCCAACTGTATGCAGCGACCCTGTAGTACACAGAGTCAAGGGTGGGAGAAAGAAGTACAAGTGGTGGAAACCTTAAGCTTGTAGGAATAGAGGTTTTATTTTTTTAATTTAAAATAGAAAATATTAATCATTTTCATGAGGGTTCTTTAAAGCGGTGGCATTTTACTCTCACTGTTTATCAGTATCACCGGGAAAATGGATAAATTAAAAAAAACAAAACAAAACCCTGCTTGGGTCCCAGCCCTGGAATTTTGATTCAGATTGGTTGTGGGTAATTCTCCCAGGTGATGCTACTCCGTGGCCTGCATATTTTAAAGTATAGCAATGGCATCGTACTCCTTTATAAATTTAAGAAAAAATCCCTCAAACAAGATTCTTTACTAGATGTGGTATGGCATACCCTATTTCACAGCCATTCTTGTCATAGGAAAATTTTTATAAATGTTTAATAAGTGAATGATTTTATTATTTACTAAATGCAAAAAAAAGGATAACAGGCATGATTAGGGTTGGAATTTCATCAGTGGTATAGACTCTAATATTCTAATCCACAAATATATTAATATGCTTTGGATAATATTGAGAGTAGAATAAATTTGTTTATACTCTAATTTTGGATTATATTTTCTACTTTCCCATCATCTCCTTTTCTAACTATTCTTACATAATAAGGGTTGATCATACATTTTCAAATTTGGAGGGTTTTTTGGTTGTTGTTGGCATGATGGGAGATAGGAGAACACAGATTTTATAGAAGTTCCTAATATGTCTGTGAAATTGTTGTAAACTCTTAACTAAGAAATGGCCATTCAACCTAGATTTATGGAGGCCCAGAGAGAGCAATTATTATAGTTCAGTTAAAATGGAAAAAAAAAATTAAGGCAAAACTTTTGTGAATTCAATTCAAAGAAATTACTCTGATAGTAGATAAAGTGTAATAAAGTGAAACAGAACATTTCATGGAGAAATGCAGAGCTTCTTGCTGATTTACAGATTGTCAGAAAAACACATTCTCATTGAGGAGGCCTTATTTTGCTCACAGTGGATTGAAAAGTTTGTCCTGTAGTACCACAAAGTTATAAATACATTACAGAAATAAGCAAAAGTGTAGCAATATATCATGGTTTAAATGATTGGTTTGTATAAAGTTATTTAAAAATAAATATTGGAATAATTATTATCTCTGGTCATCATTTTCCCTGTGGTATCAGCATCTAAAACAAATAAAGCCATTCAAATTATTCTTAGGAAGGTGCTCCATTTCTTGCGAGGTTTGTTTTAAGATATCTGTCTACATGAACATGCCTATTCTCTGCTCCAAATCAAACTAGAAAAGTATTTTTTTTTAAGTATGAAAACAAACCGTTAAAGTTCCTTCTCTGTTTGTAGTGCAGTTCACATTTCTATTTGGAGAGAGCATTAATTGTCCAGCAGTGCTAGGGGAGAGTGAAGTGGAATGTGGAATTGATTTTCAATATCCTTTCTAGATCAGTACCCTGTTTTAATATAGAACAGGTGTGTGTGACTTCACATGTAAGTTAAAAAATACATACGCTCATTAGTGTATTCAAGCAAAGATAAAAATCTGTCTAAAGCATTAAGAAGCAAAGAAAATTGGAAAATTCTGAAAATATACTTGAATTTCTCCTTTTTTTGTCTTTTCAAAAATGACAATTGTATGGAAATTTCTATACTTCAGTAGAACACAAAACTTTTTGTTGTTGTTTTCCCTCTACCATTCTGTTCAGATTTTATAGAGGAATACAACAAGGTAAAGTTCTTGCAAGAAAGAAACCCATAGTAGGCAATATATTATCGTCAAATATTATGCATTTAGACATACACATAGAGCTGTTGTCCTACTGTTTTGTTTTTGTTTTTGTTTTTGTTTTTGTTTCATTTAGATTGAGTCCAGTTCCCTAAGCTGAATGCTGAGCCAGACACTGTAGTGATAATAACTGAGGAACAGAGTGAAAGCACAGATACATCTCCCAACTGCTCGGAGCTGAAAGATGGTAAACAGCAACAAGATCCGACACAGAATTGGTTAAGGAAAATCTGACATTTCTGTTTGCAGTGTTTAAAAGACTCTGCCTTTCAGACTCAGATTTTTTAACATCGCGGTACCATATGGGTGTTCGCTAGGGCCTCTTTATACATCAGCTAGACTTGACTTTTCTGAGCAGAATTCACCAGATGTGATAGGAAGTCTACAAGGGCAAATTTTCTAGCATTAAAAGAACCAATGTCCTCTGTAGATATGATTGTTTTAAGTGTGTGTGGTGTCATTCATACAAGGAAATTTCATATCGTGTGACACCAGAGGCCATCACAGAGTTCAGGCTAGAGAGAACACTGAAATACTGTTGTGGTGAGTTTCTGTCAACTGTTTTATTATTTAAGATACTGACTAAGTCCATACAGGATATTTAAGAAAGTTTAAAATAACTAGAAGACCCGACATTTACCTTGGAAGATAATTGCATTTAATAGAGACAAAGGGTTATTTGCCATTTACTTTTGTTCATATTCAGTCTCCAGTGCCCTTTCTCCCAATCTCCATGAGTCAGGCAATTACGCAAGCTTCAACATCCAATTCAAATGCCACCTTCCTGCATGATGGTTTCACTGTTCTTTCAGTGAAGAATTCAGCTAGAATCCATGTCTCCTTTCTCTACCCTCTTCAATGTGATGAACACTAATGTCACTGTTGTCTTTCTACTTTGTATATCCGATTACATACTAGGAACTCCCTGAGGACAGGAAACATGTATTATGTAGCATTGCCGAACATTCTAAATGCTGAAAGGTTAGTGAGTGATGCTGGAAAAAAGAAATCTTATAATCTCTGATTTTACTTCTTGCATATTCCATGGAAATGGAATAAGAACTAAGAGGAACGCAATAGGGATTTTTATCTTTGCTCACTATACAGAGGTTTTCTTGAGTACCTCAAGCTTTTTGACTTTCTCTAAGAATGACCCCCAGACACACTCTCAAATTGCTTTCCTGGGGCTGGGCAGACATGAGTTTAATCCTGTTTCTGGGCTTTCTGAAACTAGAGAAAAGGAGCCGATACCAAGCATCCTCTCACTCTGATACCAAGCTCAAATCCAGACAGCAGCTGGGGAATGAATCACTGCTCAGAGCTCAAAGATGTGAGGAGAGCAAGGCAAGTGCAAAAAACATTCTGGATTTTCCAACAACTGTAATCCAGGGCCCTTCCTCTCTTCTGGCCATTCTACTTTATCTTGGGCTGCAAGAGTCAGTGACTCTTTCTGTCAGCTCTCAGATCTTCATAATTGTTCCTTGGCAAATTCTAGTGGTAGTTGAGTGTATACATCTGTGTAAACATGAACATTATTTGTGCTTTAAAAATTAACCATAAACATATGTTAATATTGCCAAGCAGTGACTATGCGTGTTTTCAAAGAGAAGTAGCAGAACACACACACACACACACACACACACACACACACACACACACACACATTTTTAAAGGAATGAAGGAGGTGAAGGATACTCTTAAAGCTATAAAGGTTATAACAGGGAAGAATGGAAATGGTGAAGGGCTGAACTTAACTAGATAATTAGGTGTGAGTGATGAATTTGAGCTTCATGGAGGGAGGAAGTCTTGAGCATAGTTTTGACGACAAAATTAAATAAGGTAAATGTGATTTGTTTACCATCCTGAGAGTAATCCCCTGATAAAAGTGTGCTTTTTAATTAAATGTCTGTGATCTGGTATCACATTCAATACTGTCATTGTAAGGGAGGAAGATTTTTCCTTTTACCTTTCTAGGTTCTTTGGGGTCTAATAATTGACATAAGACAGATTAACGGGGGGAAAACAAATATAATTTCATATATATGGGAGCCCCATAAAAATATGAGACCCAAGGGTAAGTTGGGCTTATATTCCATTCTGAGCTAAGGAATGGGATATGGCCTGGGGCTTCAAAGGGAAGGAAGACAAGTCATGGGAACTTGGGAAGAGCAAATATTTTATAAACAAATATTTGTCATGCTATGCAAAGACAATGGGACACAGAGAGGAATTTGAATAAGTGGGCCCTGCCAAGCTCACTATAGCTTACCATAATCAGAACATGTTGTTTGTAGTTATGTCTGGTGATAGCTCTCTTCCTAGACCAAGCCCTTTGTCTAAATTCTTATAGGCAGTTAAGTGGTAGGTAGAAAGCTCTTCCTGAGTCTTTTGGGCCTTAATTGTCCTTAGCCCAATATAATCTGCATTCCAAAGTGGTTTATTCAGGGGTTGTCTATTCTGGTCCCTTTCACCTTGTACTTGCTAAAGGCTATGGTTGAGATCAGCACTTGCACAAAACTTCTGGTATTGCTATAGTTTGGGGAAGCAGGAAGCCCTAAAATGTAAATCTTGACTTTGTCAAGTATAAGGAGGAAAGACATTATGGATAACCACAAGAAGAATCCCACCCTTCAGTGCTTATCACAATTCCTTTTCCTGTCCCAAACTGTGAGACTATGCAGAGAGCATCTTTCTTTGCAAATGTTCTTGGAGAGAATTGCTGTAGAAGCTAAACTTTGACAAATGCTGCTAAATGGGCTTAGCAGGGCTCTTAGCAGGGAGGGTTTAATTTCTCTATGTTGCCAGGGAGGATCCAGAAACCATTTCCTCCTGTGACCAAAGGGATTTCTGGATTTCTTGACTCTGAATTGAAAAGATTTAAAATTGTGCAGAGGCTGTGGTGAGGCAGAATAGTTTTCCTGTCATTGAACTGTCTTCTGTATCATTAAATTAGCATTGCTTTGGAGTTTCAAAAGCAAAGGCCAATTGCCAAATAAAACAAACTATACATGTTCTGATGTTAATGGTTGACTGGAAAATGTCTTTATCTTTCTCAATGACTGGTCATTTTTTCTTTAACCATATGGAAATATAATTCAGCTAGATTGCCCATTAGGAGTTATGAATTTCAAGTGTAAGAAAAAAAACTCTACCTATATAATAAACTATGCTTCACTGACAAAGAAATATGTTTTGTTTTACAAATAAGAGAATTGGGAGAGGAAAAAAGCCACAAGAAGTTATATAAAAAAAAGTTGAATATTAAGGCGGTGGTCAACATTAGTTGTAACAAATTTTCTCAGAAATAAATGATCCAAATGATTTTTTTTTCTATTAAATGTGACAAGACATGTTTGAACAGCTGCTAGGAAAACTTCTTTATTAAAGGCACTTTGGAACATTCTGTTAAAACTTTGCTTTGTCTATAGCTTTCTCACCCTTTTCCCAGCCAATATCAATCTCCCTCCGTTGCTTCTGGTTAAGGTTTTTGGGGTTGTTTTTGTTTTTTTCCTTTTTCTTTTTGTTTGTTTGGGGGGTTTTTTGGTCTAATTTGGTAAAAAATCCTCCTCATGCTTTAACCTGCCCTTAGACCAGTTCATGATTCACCTTTTTTGCCAGAGCAGCCCCTAAGTGGCGATCTGAGCAGAACACTCTTCTGTTTAAAATTTTATTTTTTTTGAGTCACATACAAAATCTTCCTTCACTGAATTGATGTTAGATTTGCCACTTCAAATTCTACCATTTTCTGTCTCACACATTTTGTTCAATCAAAATGGTTATTTATTTAACAAATAGTTATAGAGCACTTAACTAAGTGTATCATCCCATTCTAGGTCATGTGGCTAAACAGGCCCAGTATCTACTCCTGTTGGACTCACAGTCCAGGGCCCTTTGTTCTCAGAGCTCACAATGTTGTTCTACAAATCCATGTCTTTCATTATGATAACTTTGTTTTTCCCACCATCATCTGGCCAAGTCCTTCTCATTTTCTGAAGATCCAACTCAAACTACATGTCTTCCAGGACGTCTTTGGTTGTGATTCTGTACTCTGTCAGTTTAACTGAGTTGGACTATGGTACCTAGAATTCCCTTCCCTGCATTGTTCCAAGGTAGAATTGATTGCAAGGACATTTTTGTGAGATTTGGAAGGTGAAAATGAAGCAATAGTCATTTTTAGACTCTTAAAGTCAGTGTGAGTGCTCAGCACTGTGGCCTTGGATCTGTTTGCTCACCTGCTGGTATGGGTGGCACCTGTGCCTGCAGTTCTCCCAGCTGCCACCAGGTCTTCTCCTTCAGCTTGTGCATCTTTGTGGCAAAATATGCCAGCTTCTTCTGTGTATCTTCTGCATCATTAAGGCTGGAAATGGTTCCAATTTCTCCTTAGGGGGTCCAGTGTCTTCTCGTGAATTCTATTTTTCTCTGTGAGTTCTAATTTGTCATTGTTTTTCCTGTCTTATGTTCATATTTTATTCCTGAATTGTGGCCTAGCTGATCTGTTGCCATCTCAGACCCAACACTAAATGCAGAAGCCAAAGTCTTGGGGAGACTTGTCCACCAGCAACCAGAATTGTGTAATGTTTAATTCTTGTACCAAGTCACTTATTCAGTATCACTCACAGTGATTCTACTTTTCTGAGTGAAACCAGACTGATACAGAGGTTGCTACCGAATGGGATGTCAGTAACAAAACTCTAAAATACATGGTATTTGCTTTCAGACTAGTCAGTGGGAAGACCAGGAAGGGCACTGAGGGAATGGTTAACAGAAGCCTGATGGGCCTCCAGGATACTTTTGGTGAAGGTTAAAGGCAAGTAGGAAAATGTTACTGGAAATTGGAGGAAAGGAGAATTTTGTTATATCTTGGGGAAAAATTTAGTGAAACCCTTGTCTGCTGTAATGTAGAAAATAGAAAATATACCTAAGGAACTGATGGAACTCATTAAAAGAATTTCCCGAGAGAATGTTTAAAGTATCAACTAGTTTTGTTTTAGCTGAATATCATAAGTTACAGATACATAAGTGAGCTAAGGAAGGCAATATTCAGTTTTAAAGCAGAAATTACAAAACATCTAAGTATCCAAGATTTGCTGAATTTGATAATAAAACTCCTTTCTTATCCTCTGTCTCCCAAACAAAATAGTCTGCTAAAAAAAAAAAAAAAAAAACAAACAAAAAAAAAAAAAACAAAAAAAAAACCAAAGATCAAGGCAAAGATCAAGTTCAGGATGAAGATAGCAAAAATACAGCCTTTGGGCAGGTCATAGATGAGGTCAAGGATGTGACTGTAAACCCTTTGTTATGACTTAAGAGAGATTTAAAGTGATGGCTCATAGACCTTTGACACAGTAAAGGCAAAAGACCTTCTAAGGGTGTTAAGGACGTGCCTTGCATATCCTCTCCTCTAAATAATATGGTTTTTAAGAATCTTGGGGTCATTGTACCACAACAGCCTCATGTGGACCCAAAGTAGAGAAAAGCTTATTTCAAAAATTTTGTAGGTGTGACTTTTTTTGCCTAATGGAATGTAATATAACTTCATGTATTAAAAAAAAATTAAGGAATTCTGTTATCTTGGACTAAAAGGTATAGAAGCAGTACAAAATGAAATGAGACTTTTGGAATCCCAAATTTCTACAGATTGGAGTTAAACTGAGAAATTTACTTATCTCAGAAACTAATTAGATTTTTGTAAGCTGCTCAAAGACTATGTTTATGGAAAAGGAAGAATGATTTAGAGAGTAGAAATAGAAGACTAGAGGGTGGTGCTAAAAGCTATGGAATACAACTCCCAGGCACTTGGGAATTGACAACATGGACCCTGTTGGATGTTAAAATTGCTGTAGACCAATAACTTTTTTCTCTTTCCTTTTCTACTTTCTGAACAGGAGGGGTAGTCTCATGGATGTGTGAACTGTGCATTTGCTAAGGATCCTTTGCTTAGAAGGGCCCTGGGCTAGTTTATCTTTTTTTTTTTTTTTAAGTTTTATTTATTTATTTGAGAGAGAGAGAGAGTGTGTGTGTGTGTGTCTGTGTGTGTGTGTGTGAGCAGAAGGGGAGGAGCAGAGGGGGGAAAGAATCCCAAGCTGACTCCATGATGAGTGAGGAGCTCCATGTAGGGCTCGCTCTCACAACCTGAGGTCATGACCTGAGCCGAATTCAAGGGTCAGATGCTTTACCAACTGAGCTACCCAGGTGCCTGCGGGCTAGTTTAATTCTCCTCTGTCAACATCTTGAAATTCTTTTTTTTTTTTTTAAAGATTTTATTTATTTATTTGACAGAGATAGAGACAGCCAGCGAGAGAGGGAACACAAGCAGGGGAAGTGGGAGAGGAAGAAGCAGGCTCATAGGGGAGGAGCCTGATGTGGGGCTCCATCCCGCAACGCCGGGATCACGCCCTGAGCTGAAGGCAGACGCTTAACCGCTGTGCCACCCAGGCGCCCCAACATCTTGAAATTCTTAATGATATTTTAATAGGGGTTTTGCATTTTAAATTTGCACTGGAACCCACAAATTATGCAGCTCAGCCTATTCTGGAGTATTTATTGTAGGTAGTTTGGGTTTTTCTGTCATTTTATATTTTGAATGTGGTAGGGGCCAATAACTTGTCTCTTATATCACTAGTCCAGACAGAAGGGAACCTATGGAACCATGTCCAAAGAGCTTCATCCATGCCTGGATTAGATGATGAAATCCTGGACTTTGAACCTGATCCAAAGGCTGTTAATGGGATGAGACTTTTAGGGGGCTTCAGAAGACAGACTGTGACAGTTTTAAAAGATTCTTCAACATTTCTTTTATTCAGAGATGAGGTACCTATTCTTCTTGAATCCACATGGGCTTGTGATTGCTTCAACCAGCAGAGAGTGGTATAAGTAACAGCATGACTTCTGAGGTGAGGTCATAAAAAGTCCAAGCAGCTTCCTCCTGGTTCTCTTAGGATGCTCACTATTGAGACTACTCCTTGAACCCAGATGCCATTCTGTGAGAGCTCCAAATCATATATAGGGTGCTCCAGTCAACAGTCACAACTGAGCCCAAACTTCAGTCCCATCTCAGGTGTGTATGCAAAAGAAGGCTGGAGAAGATTCTAATACTCAGCCTTTCAAGTCTTCCTAGACCATACATAAGATATCATCGAACAAAATCAAACTATTCCTACTCTATTCTGTCCAAATTCCTGACTGCAGACTGCATCAGTATAACTCAGTGGTAGTTTTTAATTTACTGCCACTAAGCTGGTGGTAGTTTGTTATGCAAAAATATTATACATTATGTTATAAAATTTTATTTAAAATATTATATACACTAGAATACCTTCCTTCTCCTGCCCACTCAGGTTTGATAAAAATCTCTAAATCTTCATATTTAACTTTGCAACCAGTTCTTTATGCTTACTCTACTGTGTTGCAATTTATATGCTCATGTATGTCTTACCATTAGTGGAGAGCAGTGCCATATTCATCTGTGTAACCAAGTGTCCTGCACAGAGTAGTTCCCAAATACTGTTTGATGTATCATTCAACATAACTGCAAATACGGTTTCTTCCTTAACTACTGGTCACTCCATTTAACGACTTCAAAGGCTCAGCTCAGGTATTACATTATTCTACTTCAAATTCTTGCCTCAGCAGTAATTAAATTGAAAATCTTTGAGTCAGGCAAGCTAAGTAAGCATTAAACTCAGAGTTCTGTTTTGAGCACTGCTGCCTTGACAAGACTTAACAATTCACCACATCCTTCCTGATCTGTGACTTATTTTCCTCTCACATAGGCTTAGAATTCCAAGTTTATGAGAGGTAAGCAGTAAGGCCTGGCTAATTCTGAAACCCAGTCCCCCGCCTTTGCCTAACAGATGAGGTGATACAATGCTCTACTCCCATCTAGTCATTAGGATCCCCCCCCCAAAAAAAAAAAATCCTTCCTGTGGGAGAAGATTCCTTAGCATTTCTAGCATGGCAGTCAAGAGATCAGGCTTTGGAGTCAGAAAGACGTTAGTCCAAATTCATCATCTGCCTCTTTGAACAGAGTATCTGAAGCACTCTGAGCCTCATTTCCTCACCTGTGAGTGGGGACAATAATAGTATCTAACTCACAGGTTGTGGTTAGAAATAAAATAAGAAAACACACATAAGATATTTGGCATAGAGTAAACATTAAATAAATATTAGCTATATGCTCTCCACACCAGTATTCAAAGGCTATTTCAACTTCTCTACCCTTACTTCTAAAATGGGTTTATGCTTCTTTCCCAAGTCTCTGTTCCCATCTTTTGCCCCTGGTTCTTTAATATGGCCTTTTCCCCAGATCCCTTTTTTGCCCTAGTTGTTTTTCTTTTTCTTCTTTATTTCTTTGTTTCCTAGTAACCATACATCCACCGGTACCCCTCCCATCCAGTACTTGACTTGAAATGTGACTCTGACTTCTTTCACAGAGGTCTAGGAATCCTGCTCTGGATCACAGTCCTGAAGATGCAGTTATTACCTGGTGCTCAGCCACACTGATGGAACTAGATTTGGAGTCCTTCATCTCATGTATTTTATTTGATCTAACACTACTTTTTTCTACTGTGCCTACCCAGCCTGCTAGTCACTGCCTGGTTTGATTCTGGAGAGTGCCACACATTTTAAACTCCATCTCAACTGCCAGATTGAATCTTCTACAGAATTATCCACCCCCAAATGTCTGTACATCATCAACCTCATTCAGTTTGATCCAAAGATAATGCAGTATAAAGAATCTTTGAGTAGAGCCTGGAGGGACTTGTACATCTCCTGTCTCATGCCAGGATTGGTTCTAGAAAAAATGAAGATTAGGTCTGTAGAAAGGGAACAGCTTCTCTCACCTAAGGGGTGGAAAAGTAAACATAGAGGCTTTTTGGGGTACCAATGGCCTGATTAAAATTGTGGGAGTGGGAAATGAAGAGGAAGGGAAATACTCAGGAGACTAAATACAAAAAGTCATGACAGAAGGGTATGAAGGAACTTGATACAAAAACCAGTTCAGGGGCACAAGGTACATTGTGGTGCCCAACTACGAAGTTGAAAAGAAAGGGAAACAATTTGATTAATGGTTCATTGTGATAGATAGAATTTGAGGTCATGGCAGAATAATTTGGTAGAATTTTTTAGTAAGAAACTGAAAATACATTATTAAAACTCATACAATGACTTGGGAGGATTTAAAGTTTTAGAATTCAGCAGCACATCAGCAGAGTAGAAGCTATGTGAATGAGTGAGAAAAAGAAGTAATATAAAGTGGGCACATTGGTGGGCTACACACACCTAAGAGGAGCATGTGATGAACCAGTGAAAAAAACTCAGAAGGAGATGTTGAAGATTGAAGGAGAACAAACCTAGTCTATTAATAGGGATGCCTTGAGAAGTGGGTTTCAAGAAGAATGATCACTAGTAACAAATGCATAAGAAAGGTCAAGGAGGATGAAGTAGAGAAATAACTACTGAATTTTAAACAAGATCATTGGTTTCAGCCAGGAGAGCAGTTTCAGTACACCTATGTGGATGAAAGCCAGCTTTCATGTGATTAAGAAGGGTGGTGAAAAATTAAACAGTAAAAATTGTATCTCTAGCATCCTGAATCATTAATCTTAATGTACTCCCGCAGTTCACTGGCTCTCGGAGTTGCTGGAAACCTTTGAGATCTCATAGTTCAACATCTTAGAGTAAAAAGTCTGGGGAGTTGGTAATAAAACCTTTCTACACTTTAACTTCCAGGAACTTTTTGGGAACTCACTATCTCGGGGAGTGATGTATTCATTTGTTAAAAGGTCCTTCTTACTAAGTCATGACATAGTAATTTGAGTAGATGTATAGTTCTCTTGGCACTGTTTTACCTATTTGTGCTCTGGGTATCTAAATAGCCATGGTTCTTTAGGTTCAGACATTGATTTCTCTCTCTCTCTCTCTCTCTCTTTTTATTTTAATACCACAACAGAGGCTTTATCAATGCTATTTTCAAAATAAATATTCAAAATACTATGGCTGATGAGCCTTGTGGTAATTTACCTCCTACATTCATAGACGTTAGCAGGAGCTTTTGTCTACCCCACAAAAAGAAAAACAAAAGATGTAAAAATTGCTATTGGAAATGCTGCAAGCCAACTCGTATCACATCTCATACAAACTGAATATTTACCAGAAAATGCTATTTTCAAAATAAATATTCAAAATACTATTTTCAGAAAATATAAGAAATTTTGTCAAATAGCAGAGGTGAATTGAAGTCAAATTCTTATAACTGTAGTCCCAAATAGACTTAAACTTTTGATATGCTGTGTTTATTGTTTATTTATACTCATATTGCCATCTATCTAGAGAACAGTAAAATAAATGGAATGGAGTGTGAAAGAATAACTTTCACACCTGTTTGCAAGATGAGGTTTTAGTGACGTGGGAGAGTACCTGACATTTCCAAAATTCACATTCCTTGAATTCACGGAAGAAAGAAGAAATACTCATGTCTGGTAACCTCATCAGAATTGTTTGGGAGAGGACTTATACATACAAATGTCACCATATTCGTAGGTATTTTAGGTACATACCTTCATGAAAACACCTATAAAAATAGATTATTTCTAACAGTCTTTCAACTACAGAAAACTCTATGCAAAATACGAAGGTGAAAACTGACCGAGCTATATTGTTTCTCCTAAAGGTCCTTCTAATCACAGGACTTCTTCCCTACAATCTCCCTCTAGTTTAATAATACTATCTTTCCAACCAAAAGCAAAAACTAATAGGGAACTTCCTGTTCTTAGTAAATCACAGACAACTTAACTTAGAGTGTATGAAGCGCTTGAATTGGATATTGAATACATATGACAAATATGCCTTGAAAAGTAATGTGAGGGGCGCCTGGGTGGCACAGTGGTTAAGCGTCTGCCTTCGGCTCAGGGCGTGATCCCGGCATTATGGGATCGAGCCCCACATCAGGCTCTTCTGCTATGAGCCTGCTTCTTCCTCTCCCACTCCCCCTGCTTGTGTTCCCTCTCTCGCTGGCTGTCTCTATCTCTGTCGAATAAATAAAATCTTTAAAAAAAAAAAAGTAATGTGAAATGCCAGAGGAGTTATTTTAAGAGGTAGACAGAAATGCTAGAGAGGATGGAAAGGAACATTCAATAGATATTGTTTTAAGAGAAAGAGCTGTTATAATGAATAAGATTACAAAATTGCCTATATGATCTAATTTGAAATACATTTCCTCATGTGTACAGTATAGCATCTTGACCCACATGGCACAGTGTTAGTGTATCTTTCCAAATGCCAAATATCTCTCCAAATAGCTGTCTACAAATTGTAGCCTGAGTTCTATGGGATCATTATGTGGGGTTGGAGATGGGGTCCTACTGAAAGCTGTTATCAGTTAGAAACAATTTAATAGGATTTATAACATTCTTTATATGGCTTATGAGTCCAGCTTCCAAGTGGGATCCTAAAAAAAGGACCTGCCCTAGGTTAGGATACTAATAGTAACCTAAAAATTTACTTTGATAGTTTCAAGCAAGATAATCATTCTGTTTCTTATCCTTTACTTTTCTGAATCTGAATTTCTTATCCTCCTACCTCTTTGATCCTTATGCCTCTGTGTTGAAATAGTTTCATCTTTTATATTTCCCTATGATGGCAGAGACATGGAGGATAATGATGATCAACATGTTTTAAAGACCATGAAATCAGAGCTACAGGAAAAAAATGGAGGTAGACATTGAGAATTAATAATGCTGATTAATTTCAGAGTTTTTCCAGGGAGTGCTTATGAAAGGCAGTGCCAACTTTGGCAATTTGTTTTATTGTTACACTGTAATATTTAGCAAGATGGAAGCATTCTCCTTAATTTATACCATTTTTACCTGTCATTGTTACACCTATATGTGAGAAAGCATCACAAGCCCTCTTTGTCAAGAATTATGGTTGGGGGGCGCCTGGGTGGCACAGCGGTTAAGCGTCTGCCTTCGGCTCAGGGCGTGATCCCGGCGTTATGGGATCGAGCCCCACGTCAGGCTCCTCCGCTACAAGCCTGCTTCTTCCTCTCCCACTCCCCCTGCTTATGTTCCCTCTCTCGCTGGCTGTCTCTATCTCTGTCAAATAAATAAATAAAATCTTTAAAAAATAAAAATAAAAATAAGAATTATGGTTGGAGGAATATATTCTTTGTAATAATTAAGGTTGGAGGAATATATTCTGTAGAATTTCCCATGTTCATTCACAAATCACGTTGTTTCTCTTAAAAAAATTTAAACTCTGTTGGATATTTTAATAAAGAACAGATATCCATATGTATACAAATAATTTAGACTGGTATGATGAACAATAATCAACTGTCTGTAACTTTATTCAGTATACGTTAGTTTAATTCATACAGCAAAAAATTGGGTTTATGATTTAAAAAACAAAATAACAAATGTCAACTATGAGGAGAAATTAGAACCTCTATACACTGCTGGTGGGGATATAAAGTTGTTTAGCTACTGTAGAAAGCAGTTTGGTGGTTCCTCAAAAAGTTAAGCGCGTGGAATTACCATATGACCCAGCATTTCTACTTTTCGGTATGTACCTGAAAGAATTGAAAATGGTTATCAAAGGAAAGCCTGTATGCATACATTCATAACAGCACTATTTACAGTAATGCGAAGGTAGAGACAGTCCAAATGCCCATGGACAGATGAATTAACAAATTTGGTATTTATATAGTGGAATACTATTTAGCAGTAAAAAGGAATGAAGTAATTAATGATGAGTGCTACAACATGGATGAGCTTCAAAAACATTATGCTGGATAAAAGAAGACAAACACAGAAGATTACATATTCTATGATTACATTTATATGAAGCATACAAAATAGATCCATGGAAAAAGAAAGCAGATGGGTGGTAGCTGTGGAGGGGGAAGGAATTGATGAATTACTACTGAAGAAGTATGGGGTTTTATTATGGAGTGATGGAAATGTTTGGGAACTAGATAGAGGTTGTGGTTGCACATCATTGTGAATGTACTAAATGCCACTTAATTGTTCACTTTAAAATGGTTAATTTTCCATCATGTCAATTTTATCTCAATAAAAAAGTTTGTGTTTCTATAAATGTTTAAATTCAAGATTTAGGCAGTTTTTCTCAGCATGTTATATTGGGTGCAGTTTTATTCACACCTTATAATAGATTTCTGTATCCCAAAGGAAAATGACAATTAGAAGTCAAGGTTTCTAATTCCTGCTTTAGGAATTTCTACCATAGGTGTGCCCTGCTTTAAACTGTATTTAGTAATTAAAACAGAAGTTGGAAAAACGGATTGCTGGGGACTTATTCACTTTCCAACATATTTTTTACACTTTAAATTTTACTTCAGAATTATTTTAAATATTGGATTGCTCCATTATTTAAAGTTGGAAGTTATTTTCTAAAATGTAACTTATAGACATTTCTACACACATTTCAGGAACGTCTCTTTGCCAGCAAAATTTTACAGCAGTATTCCAGAATTTAATTGCTTCCTTTATCATCCAACTGGAGAAGTGGTTTACCTGACTTGCTTGGCTCTATCAAATGTTGGAGGAAGGCACACTTGGGCACCATCCACTGGTGGTGTGTGGCTATGTGGAATATTATTACAATAAGCACAACAGATTCCTCGTGTACCACTCGGTTGCTCTGTTATTGGCAAAAAATGTCTTGAGTTTGCCTCTGCACCAGTGCATACTATTATAGCTGACTCCTATTAAATGTAATAATTTGTTTTTTGTCTTTGGGATATTTCTTCCTGAGGCCAAAATCTTTGGTAATGAGATTGGATTGGGACAAAGGGACAAATATAGATTGTTTTCCTTGAGTATCTTGTTTCTAATACAAGCACATGATTGAATCCTTTGTTTCATTTTAATTCTTTTATTTGGTAGATATTTGATAGAATGAAAATAATTGCTATTGATGGTCCCATTAAATGAAATTTAATTGGTAAAGGAAGAAATATTTTCTTCTTTCACTCATGAATTCAACCTCTGAGGCCATAGAAATCCTTAGTTAAATATTCTAGGTTGCATTAGAAGATTGAAAGTGTGGTCATATGTATCTTATGTTTATGCCACTTTTTCTCATCAGAACAAATTTTGTTTACACACTACTGAAACAGGGTGCATGTCTGCTGGCTACTGGAAAATCCTACCTAATATTGCTATCACAGATATGTATATCATTGGAATTATAAAATAAGGACATATTTTTATTAATGACAATTATAGATTTATGTTCTTCTATTCAGAAATATAACTTCATTTATTTTATTTGTGCAAATATATACACTCAGCAAAAGGCTCATCTTTCCATTAACTTCAGTTAGAACTTAGTTTCCTAATATGGTACTATTTCAGTAGGACAATATGTTAATTCAAAGACATAAATCCACTACAATTTTCAAATGGTAGCAGCAAATTATGCATAAATTGCAAGTGCAAAATCATAACCAAAATCTGTTTAAAATTTGGATGACAAACATTGCCTTGGAGATACAAAGAACAGAAGTACATTTGAACAACTCTAAAAATTTAGCTACTTATATCCATAGTAAGTAACCCAAGAACCATACAGACTAAAACTTACAGATCTAAGGATAAGAATACATAAAACTGTAATATTTTTATATTTAAGCACTTGAAAATAGAAGTATGGCATGGCAGGACATATTATTCACCTCACTACTGGCATATTCAGCTCAGATCAGGAGTTTATAGTAGAGTATTAATTTTTATTATGGATTCCACATGTTTCTGATCTTGAAGAAGTAAAAGAATCTGAGACGATTTAAAATATATATTGGGAAAAATGAAAATAAATTAATCATTTAATTTGGAAAAGAGAAAGATGAGGGGAGTCAGTCATTTTTATTTTAATTTCTTAATTTATGCAGTGTCTACTACAGATAAGACATAATGTCCTCCCCTGCTAGGCATAATCATGAACTTACTGCACTTCCTCCAAGATGTGTGTGTGTGTGTGTGTGTGTGTGTGTGTGTGTGTGTGTGTGTGTGTAGGGGGAATGACTCAGATCTAAAAAATAACTGTAGTACGAGATGGAATTACATTTTAAGGAGATTTGGAGGAATCAGTTACAGCTGGTTGAAGAAAACCTTTCTGGAAGGGTAAGATTTGCATTTGGCAAATGACATTTAAAAAGAAGTAGGTGTGGAAGGCAGAACCTGTGTCTGTCTTATTCGTTGCTGTAACCCAAATGATAAGTCCCTGGGACAAAGAAGTGTCCAAAACATACTTGTGTTTGATAAAAGAACAGTGGGCAAAAATTGGGGAGGGGGCTTAGGAAGACACTATAGGTGGAAGGAACACCATAAGAAAGGCTATAGAAAATAAAAGAAGAATTTGGGGAAATGGCCTATCCAGTTTTTCTGGGGTTTTATGGATATATAATAAAAAAGCGAAGCTAACATTTGTTGAGCACCTGATTTTCTAGGTTCCATACATTATCTCTGATTCCCATTTTATACATGAGGAAACTGGAGGTTAAGTTACTTACTCATGGTTAAAACTTTGTAAGTCCTAGGCTGTACTTCTGGTAATGGTCAGGTGAACCTCTGTCAGACCAGCCACTCCACAGATAACAATTATGAACCCAGAATAAAATGTGTAAAACAAGGATATAGCATAAGCAAAAGCAGGAACAGTTTGTTGACACTTAGGAAAAGAAAAGAGGCTGGATAAATTTCATTAGGCTCAGATCTTTATTAAAAAGAAACCACTAGAAATGGCGACTACTTGGGGAAATAAGTCTGTGTTTTCCTATTAAGACCTTTAAAATATCAATGACTACTTAAAGCAAAAATTGTAGCATTGTATTGTGGGTTTGTAATGTCTGATTCATGTGAATTCATATGATTCTGTTTCATATGATTCATGTGATAGCTATTCATACAGACCTAATGAGCAGCAAGATTTCTAAGTTTCACATGCTTTAGTACAATATTATTTTCTGTGTGATGTTCCTAACTTTTATATTAAACTTAATATTTTGAAATATATTTAGATGCATATATAGTTCTAAGAAACAGCACAGAAAGATATCATGTACACTTTAGCCACTTCCCCCAAAAGTGACATCTAACAGAACTGTGTAATATAATATCACAAGCAGGATAATGACATTGACACCTTACATTGTCCTTTTATAGCTATACTGACTTTGCCTCCACATTTAGTCTCTTACTAACTCCTGGCAACCATTAATCTGTTTTCCATTTTTAGAATTTTATTTTCTTAAGAATGCTATATAAATGAAATTACACAGTAGATAATTTGGGGGTATTGGCCCTTTTCACTCAGCATTCTTTGGAGTTGCCCAGAGTGTTGTGTTTTTCAGTAGTTTGATCCTTTTTATTACTGAGCAGTATTCAATGGCATGGGTGTACCACATTTTATTTAACCGTTCACCTGTTGTAGGACATCTGGGTTATTTCTAGTTTGGGGCTATTACAAATAAAGCTAGAATAATCATTCATGTACAGGTTTTGTATGATCATAAGTCTTCATTTCTCAGTATAAATGTGCAGGAGTACAATTGCTAAGTGATATAGTAGTTACAGATTTGGTTTTTAAAGAAACTGATTTCCAGATTGGCTGTACAATTTAACATTTCCACCAGCAATGCATGAGTAATCCAGTTTTTCCACATCCTTGCCAGCAATTAGTGGTGTCACTATTTTTTTATTTCAGCCATTCTGATGCTATGTTGTAATAACTTATGGCGGATTTAATTTGTATTTCCCTAACGGCTGCTGATGTTGAACATCTCTTCATGTGCATATTTGCCACCTGCAATATCCTCTTCTATGGTGAAATGTCTCTTCGTGTCTTTTGCATATTTTTAATTGGATTTTTGTTTTTTACTGTTGAGTTTTAAAGTATGTCTATTCCATCTTCCTGGAATTGAAAGCCTACAATATTTTTAAAAAAATCTTTGTGTATAATAAACTGCATATATTTAAAGCATACAGTTTGAAAAGTTTTTATTTACATATACACCTATTAAATTGACAAACTGCTCCCAAAATGTATATGGATGTGGCAAGGACCTAAAATAGCTAAATCAGTTTTGAAAAATAACAGTTGGTGGACTTCCTGTCTTCAAGACTAATTATAAAGATTTAGTAGTCAAAATTCAGTTGTCAACATATTGAGGCATTGAAATAAGGATTCACAAATAGCTTGATGGAACAGGAGAGAGGGCCTCAAAATAGACTCATGTTTATGTAGTCATTCCATTTCATTGCACTGAAAACACAGGAAAGCAATTGGAAAAGGAAAGACTTTTCAATAAATTGTGCTGACCAACTGATGACCCTATGGAAAACAGTAAACCTCAACTCTTACTTTATACACCATACCTAAAAATTAATTCCATATGGATCACAAAATTCTATGAAATAATGAAAATCCAGTGAAACCAGAAGAGACTATTCTATCTAGAATATTTATAGAAGATTCTTTCAGTAGCTCAGGTGAAAGGTAATAAGGAATTGAAAAGAGAGAAAACATCTGAGTGTCTGTAGAGAGTGAGTGGATTGAAAGGGTTCCACGACTGGCTGTGGGAGCTAAGGGAGTGAAAGGTATCAAATGTAACTGTGACTTTGCCACTGAGTAGCGATGGAATTATGAACATCTCAACAGAAAATGAGGAATGAAAACCCTGTGTTCCCATCTGGATAGGTTATGAACACCTGCAATGTTCAGGAGGGTTGTGACCAAGTTTCTTCACATAACCACTGAAGAAAAATCCACAAGTTATATTAGATGTAAGAGCAATGGAGGGCAGGGAGGGCTTACCTCTATGGAGAGCTGTTTGTCTAGTTAATGAATAGCCAGGCAGCTGTGGGATTCTCTTCTTTCATCAGATAAGATGTGGATTGGGAATGAGTGATTGCCAACATCTGGTGAATTTTAGTTAAGACATGTTCAGTGAGCCACATTATTTTCTGTGTCTGTTTCGTGTGGGTCATCAGGTAGACAAATCAATGAGGTTGCTAAATTAATTTTTGATCTTTTTTTTTTTTTTTTTTTTTACTTTTTTAAGCATCATCCCCTGTCTTGGGTTGATGAAAACATGGTTCTTCAGTCAGATTGCTTCTGCTCTTGCTGTCTACCAAATTTCACATCCATTGTTTAAGGACAAGCTTCGTATACCCAGTATACATATCAACAGTACGTAAGTACTTAACAAGGCAGGCAGACTAGAGGAAAATACTTGTTTCTATCAAAGACAATTCTGAAGAAAACATTAAAATAAAAATAGGAGATTGAAAATGTTAATTTAAATGTTTTGAATTTGTATCTTCCAAAGGAAAATATAGATTCATTTTATACAGACATCCAGAACCACTGTTTTACAATACATAACTGAAAAGGTATTTATAATTTAACCAACTAATTCAATTTTGTTTGCTAATTTATTTCCTATATAAATGAGACAACTCTTTTATGAGATAATGGCATTTCACTTTCATTAATTTAAAGGTATACATCTTTTCAGGTATTTTTTTAACTTAACATTAAATTTTCTTTTGATTTCTGAAACCTAATTTCATCTTTGGTTGTTTTCCATTGTCTCCTTTTATTTCCTCCTTCATTCAATTCTGTACTAATAGATTGATGATTCTTGAAAGAAGAATTTATATTTTATTAAGTGTAGTATTATAAAAAGTCTAATGCAGTGTCTTTAATAGACAAAGTAAATGCATGAAAGATGCTTGAAACCCATATCAAGCGATTATGGTTCTGTAATAGTTTTTCTGTGATATATATTAATACTATTATGATTTTTATGCAAATATTGTTATTAATTATTGTTTTATTTAACTAATGTAGAACTTAAGAAACAATGTGTGTGAGAAGACAGTGCTCTTTAATGATATAAACACTTAATGTGTGATTACAATTTTCTGTTATTTAATCCAAGAAGATATAGAAATCTGCTCATACAAAACACATTTTTCTAAGGCCTTTTGCTCCATTTTCAAGTTATCTGGGCTAAGGTGTTTCTTACAGGAAAAAAAAAAAAAAGACTACCTAGTAAGAGGCTATACTGATTTGCATTTTTTATATATTCTTATTTTTTAAATTTTTACTTGTTTGTCCTGCTAATACTCAGTGACACTCTCTCAATCACTGGGAATTTAACATATCAAATCTAAATTCACTATTTTCTGTTTCATTAAGGCATAATTTTACTGTTTCTCAAAATCCTTACTTTTTTAAAAAGATTTTATTCATTTATTTGACAGAGAGAGGGAGCAAGTGAGCACAAGCAGGGGGAGTGGCAGCAGCAGAAGGAGAAGCAGACTCCCTGCTGAGCAGAACCCTGAGATCAGGACCTGAGCCCAAGGCAGGCACTTAACTGACTGAACCACCCAGGTGTCCCCAAATCCTTAATTTTTAGCTATGTCATTAATAGTCTCAGATCATAAAGGTCATAAAGAGTCTTTCTCAATGAAGAAAGGCTTTTACACTTATACATGTGCTTTTACACTTCTTTCTACAAGTCTGTTAGCACAATCTAAAACCTTGGTAGTATCCCGAATCTAAAATGTGAAATCTTTCTTTCTCACATATTCTCTGTATTCCACCAATTTCAACATTCTGGCAGCTGACCTCTCCCAGTTTTTCTATTCAGAACAACAGTAACTACCAATCAGAGTTTGAACTGTGTTACCATCCCATTTAAGCTCCATGCCTGCCTGGATCCATATCCAGTTTGGTCATTGGGCATTGGCTGCAAAATACCAACTCTCGTCACTATCAGCTCTGCCTTTTTAAATCCCCATAACAACCATGAGTAGGTCACCTTTTTAATCCCATCTTAAGAAGAGGGTCCTGAGACTTAGAGAAGTCGAGAGACTTAAATGGCTTCTGCACCACTAGTGATAAAGAGAAGAACTAATCCCAGGCCTGTTTAGCTCCAAGCAGCAATACAGTCATCTCTGTTTCCATAAATAACCCTATTAGCCTTCATCATTTTTCCCTCCGAGTTTCTAACCTCTATTTTGTCTTGGATATTCTACACAGAGTAGCCAGACTAATATTCTTTATTTTTTTAAATCTCTGTCCAAGTATGTAGAGTGATTTATTATTACTTGTGGGATAAAATCCAAATTCTTTCCCTCCTTTGTGGGTCTTGAGAGGAGGTTTCCAATGACAAGAAGAGACAAATTACGATAAACCTGAAACAGTAAGAGAAGGGATATACAAAAAGACTTAAACTGAGGAGGCTAAATTTGTACTGGACATTTGGATTATACATGTCCTTTTGAAAGCTGAAGTTTAGGGAATATATAGATATATTTCACAGTCAGCTTGGGTTGCCATAACAAAATACCATAGACTGGGTGGCTTAAACAACAGGAATGTATTTCTTGTAGTTTTGAAGACTGAGAAGTCCAAGATCGTGATGCCAACTGATTGGGTTCCGTGAGTGAGGGCTGTTTCCAGGCTTGCAGATGGCCACCTTCTCACTATGTCTTCACATGGTGAGGGGGGAGAGAGAGAGAGAGCGAGCAAGCAAGCTCCGGTCTTTCTTCTTTATAGAAGGACACTAGTTCCATCACGGGGGCTCCAGTCTCATGATCTTATCTAAATGTAATTATCTCCTTAAGGTTCCACCTCCAAATACTGTCACATTGAGGATGAGGACTTCAGCATTATGAATTTGCGGGGACATAAACAGTCCATAATAACAGTATATACATACATATAGTTTAATAGATTAAAAGATGTAATGGAAAGATGCCAGAAGAGATAAAGATTTTGGGGTGTCATTTGTAGATATTACTTTGATAAACACAAATTCGAGAACATAAAAAGCGTATTATTAGTAAAAAAAATAGTTTTATAAAAGACAGCTATCATTTCAAATCTCTTTTCTGTGCCATGCATTGTTCCAGATTTATGCAAACATGATTAAAATCTCTATTTTTTAAAAATGAGGAAATAGAGGGTCAAAAATGTAAGTGTGTTGCCCAAAGTTACACAGTTAAAAGATTATACATCTTGGATCTTAACTGGTGTCCTGAGTCCATATGCAGCATTCATTCTGTTACACATACTGGATCATGACTAGATTGCGGGCAGATGATAAAATTTAAAAAGAGTACCAATTTTCATTTTTGGAGAATAGACCAAAACTTACCCAAGGTTCATGTCCACTTAGCAGATAAAAGTCCAAAACATTAAAAGCTGGAGCAGGGGTGCCTGGGTGGCACAGTTGGTTAAAGTGTCTGACTCTTGGTTTCAGCTCGGGTCATGACCTCAGGGTAATGACAGCATCGGGCTCTATGCTCCGTGCCGAGTCAGCTTGAGACTCTCTCTGCCTCTCCCTTTGCTCCTCGCCCCACTTGCTTGTTCTCTCTGTCTCTCTCAAATAAATCTTTAAAAATTAAAAGCTGGAACAGATTTTGGCAGCCAGATTTCCATTGGCTAAACTGGATTCAATTTGGTTTGGACCTTCATATATAACATATACTTTATAAGTGCCTGCCAACTAATCAGGGACTTCTATAGAGGAGACTTACCAAGAAAAAGAAAAATTACAGAAATACCACGCTCTCAGCTCTTCCTCAGAAAGCTAAGCAATGGTAACACAAACCTTAAATTAATATGATTTTTAGAGATAATTTGCATTTCAGTGTGTAAAGGATCTTTTACACATTCTTTAATAAACCAAGATATTAAAAATAAAATATACCCACATTATCACCATTTTTTAAAGAATTAGTTTTTCAGGTAGGTACTTTGTAGATAATTAAAATTCAGTCATGTTATATATAAATGATGATAAAACCACGGTGTTAATAATTATATAATACATCGCATTACTCAAGCCAGGAAAATTTATAGTGTTCACCATAAATTATACATACCACCTCAGTAATCTGGTATGACCCAAATAAAATTCCAGTATTTAATTTTTGTTTGAATGGCTGAATCCCACCTTCCCATTTTGCAAGAATATTTTTTGATATGTGAAGGATTATTGTACCTTTGAAAAGTGTTTTTGATTAATATTTCTTAAAGAAATATAACGCATAAACATATTCCACAGATTCTAAACTACACAGTCAATAGTCTCTATGTGAGCGGCGCCTGGGTGGCGCAGTGGTTAAGCATCTGCCTTCGGCTCAGGGCGTGATCCCAGCGTTCTGGGTTCGAGCCCCACATCAGGCTCCTCCACTAAGAGCCTGCTTCTTCCTCTCCCACTCCCCCTGCTTGTGTTCCCCCTCTCTCGCTGGCTGTCTCTCTCTGTCAAATAAATAAATAAAATCTTTAAAAAAAAAATAGTTTCTATGTGGGTGCATTTCTACTCTCTGTATATGGATTTATATGGTTGGATTGTTAATAGTACAGTAAACAATGATCATGTTACAATTTATTACAGTCTTGTTTGCTGAACTACATATCTTTATCTCCACTTCTGCTTTATCGTCTTATCGTTAAACCTGAAATAAGAGGTAATTAATTTCACACTTACCATATAGAACAGCACAATGACCTTGAAATTCAAATAACAAATGAGCCACTTTTTCTGTTGAGACTTTTTTAGTGCTGCCCCATATTCCTCAAGGTATTCCAACACATAATACTCTGTTTTGTTCACATAAAATTTAGAACTTGACATTCAATTCTATAACCTCCTAGCTTTTCTATGAAGAGTATTTCATCTTAATTCTCCTAGGTGAACATGATAGCTTAAAGTGTTGCACCCCAAATACTTGAACATAAACATTGGAAAAAGAGATTTTTTAAATATAAATCTTTATTGTACCGAATTCAACTTATAGTAGGTGCTGAAGCATCTGAAATTTAATGTCCTATTACTTATTAATTTTTGTAGAGATAATATAAACCATCATGATTATGAAGGATTTATTTCAGAATAATTATCTTCTTTAAGTCATAAAATTCTTGAAAAGATTTTGATTATGTTAATAGCTTAATGATTATGGCCTAGACCTGAAGCAGGGGCCGTTCTGAAACTGAGTCTATGCACATATCATAACTAGTTGATGGGGTTAGTTCTTTTAAGCAACTGGTTGCAAAGAAAAATAAATAAAATAGATAACCAGATCAAATCAGGTTTTTGGCAGTGCATAAGAAACTAATTGGCTGAATATTTTACTCTTAAATGGAAATTTTTTGTAGACATAGCCTCAGGCATATATAGAAGGCACAGCTTACTTTATTTTTGTTTTGACTTGAAACTCTGCTCTAAGATTCCACAGTCTTTGTCTTGAATAGTTACATTGGATCATTTCTCACAGAAGCTTAAAAGCTTGACTGTGTCTAAAACACAACATTTTGTTTTCTTCAAGAAAATTATGACCTTTGTAAAGTGAGGTCATAAAGTAATGAGATGTTCTTTATATTTCGGGTAAATTGGCAGTGAAGGTAATTCTAAAACAGAGGTTCCAAAGAACATTTTGAATAATGAGAGCTTTGTTGGAAAAAGCACTCAACATCTGGATATGACCATCTTGAAGGACAACACTTGTTTTGTTATAGAAGTCCTGACATATCCTTGTTGTAAAACCAAACAGAACAGCATAAAATCCATTCCATCATTTTAGGTTTAACCATCTATATCACTTGCTGTGGAGTTTTAGAAAACTGAAGATAATGTGTGTTTCTGCAAGTTTCTTTCTTTTTTTTTTTTTTTAAAGATTTTATTTCTTTATTTGACAGAGATAGCTAGCGAGAGAGGGAACACAAGCAGGGGGAGTGGGAGAGGAAGAAGCAGGCTCCTAGCGGAGGAGCCTGATGTGGGGCTCGATCCCACAACGCCGGGATCACGCCCTGAGCCGAAGGCAGACGCTTAACCGGTGGGCCACCCAGGCGCCCCTACAAGTTTCTTTGATTAAAGGATTTTGGGGAACTTGGTTTAGTAATTCTCGTTTGGGCCACTTGTGAGGTAAAACTGCTGTAAACCAGAGAAACAATGAAATAGTTTGTTTGAAGAGGCTGAGACAAAAAAAAAAATTATGAGGGAAAGAGCCAGTAGGACTTAGTTCCTTAAGTCTGACTCTAGCCTAGACAGTAGCTAATGTAGACTTAAGCGTTTAACTCTGTTGTAATTTGTGATCGTAGTTACTCTATCAAGTTCATTTCAAATTGTCTGCTTTTTTTTCTTTAGAGAAAAAATAGAGAAGAATGGGTGAATTTTTCACCCAGGACTCCATGTGAAAGTGCTGGTGAATAAGGAAAAAAGCATCAACAATATCAGTCTGACGTTTCCCAATTCACTCATTATTAGAACCAGTTCAATCTTCTGTATTTGAAAAGAACAACCCTTTACTAAATCAGAGGTTTTGCCTGTTTCTTCCAACTGTTCCTTATTCTTGAACATTTCCTAGGGTAAAAAAATTCATGAACTCAATGAGCTGTTGAGGTAGCTCAGTTCCTCCTTCCTTGCTTTATTGCCTGTTGTGTTTTTGCTGTGTGTGAATCTGGGTAAAAAGTTATAGAAATTAAGAAGGGTATGATTCATTGGTAGCTGAATGGGTTCCTCACACAAGGCACACAAGTTCTGTTGTTCCTAGAGTCTCCCTTTGCGTACTAATTTAAAAGTTCCCCTTTCTTTAAATCTGCATTCAAATCTCATTGTGAATGAGCCCCAGTGAGGTTATCCTAGACAATGAAACTTGACTCTTGTATGAAACAGCCATGTTCAGCTTTTATGTCTCAGCAAACAGCTGTGCTTTGAGCTCAGATCTTTTAAAAATTTTTTTTCAGCAAGTGGTTCAGTTGACACATTAGCCAGGACTTGAGACTTTTCTTGGAGAAATGGCACTAAAATTTCTCTGGGAATAAGTATCATCCTTCCCGCAGGATCACGTGGAGTCACAGCATAGGGCTATACTCCCTTTGGTCTTGCTGAATTCCATGTTTGGGACAGAAGGATTGGACTAAAGTTCAGATACTTGGCACACAGCAAATCGAGGGTGGATTTGTTGTGTGGCTGTCAGCACTATCCATTTCCAGAACTTTTTCATCTTTTCAAACAGAGAAGGCCCCAGGGGACCACCTATATGGTAGCATAAGGATAACTTGCTAAAACAAAATTGAATAGAAGACCAGTTAGTGTTATAACTGTGGGGTATGAGATATAAACCATCTTCTCCATCTTGGCCATAAAATCTTCTGTAAATTCAAAATCCAGAAGCCGCTTAGGGTATTTGGACTTCCTGGACTGCACCCCTCCTTTTTCTTACTTGTACACACACATTCACAGCAGCATAATTTACAATAGCCAAAAGGTGGAAACAAACTAAGTGTGTGCATTGACTGATGAATGAATAAACAAATGTGATCTCTACATATAGTACAGTATTATTAAGCCTTAAAAAGGAATCCTGATGTGTGCTACATGAATGAACCTTGAGAATATTATGCGAAGTGAAAAGGACAAAAAGGACAAAAACTGTAATTCCACTTAAGTAGTGTAGAGATACTTAGAGTACTCATATTCATAGAGACAGAAAGTAGAATGGTGATTTCCAGAGTCTGAGGAGAAGAGGGAAATGGGGAGTCATTGTTTAATGGGTACAGAATTTGTTTGGAAATGAAAAAGTTCTGGAAATGGGTGGATGGTAGTGATGGCCACACAACAATGTAAATATACTTAATGCCACTGAACTATACATTTGAAAATGGTTGAAGTGGTAGGTTTTGCCAAATGGTCCACATACACACATGCTAGTTGAACCAAACTGAGAAAGATTCAGCCTGCCTAGGTGAAGAGACAGCTGTCTTTACATAAAGCAACTAATTCACCTGCTGCAAATTATTTTCCTGTAATAGTAAGTAGACCAGAAACCAACCTAGGTCAGTTTGAACCCAAACATTGGGAGAAATCCATAATATTTAAAATCATTTCATTGAATCACTATATTGTATATCTGAAGCTAAGATAACACTGTATATTAACTATACTGGAATTAAAATAAAACCTTAATAAATAAAAAAGAAAATGATTTCACCATGGGTTTACTTTTATAATTTTGACATAGCTTTTTGTGTTAAACTCAATTTTAAATAAATTGATACTATTGAAAATACATAGTAAAGATTACATATTTGGATTCTAGCATCCAGATTTTCTCTAAGAAGCAGGTTGAGGTCTGACACCTAAGGGTATATTCTTTGACAGTTACTGGATTCCATTGGACATTATTGACCTAATCTTTTGCACCTTATTTCTTGTTGCTAAGCAACTCACTTGTTCAACAATCAAGTAAAATGTTCCCTTCCCTTTCTCTCCCTTCACAGAAAGTAGAGTAGGGTGGAGCCTGAATATTCCATACATAGTTATTCATTTAGCATGACAGGAAACTAAACATTTTTTTTTAATTACAAATTTACCTGGAAAGCATCTTTTTTTTTTTTGAAGCATAACTAAAATATTTGGAACACACATACCTGAAAACGATGCCAGTTTTACCTATGGGTTCTCTTACTGTATCACATTTTTGCTTTCACTAATCGACAGTGTTTCAATCTATGACTCTAGCATAGATTGAAGTGTTTGAAGCATATACTAAAGGTTAAAGTATTAAAGAATACAGGTCTAAAGTGTCCAACAATGATCATCTAACAGGCTTAACGTTGTTAAATTTAACATGGCTAGTTATATGCAGTTCAGTCTTGTACATTGCTATGTGTCAAGTTGAGAAATATATTATGTTCCAATTCATAAAAGGACCTACCTCTTGAGTAGTATACTGAGAAAAAGAAAATAAAGTGTTAAAAGGTCCCAGCAGTATCCTAGCAACTTACTTAGGGTCTTGGAAACAAGGACTTGTGCATTGAATCAATTCCAGGAATTTGTGGCACTAGCCAATGTTGAGATGGGGAAACTGCCAAGCCCGGGAAGAGAGGTGATAATTATTATATGCCAGGTGGTGTTTGTTATCAGTAGGCTAACTTCTTCCATTTTGTTTCCTCCAATGAACAGAAGATTACTATGGTTTTAGTTAGTGCTGTTTCTCGACAGAAAAGTCTGTTGCCACCCAAAATTAGCAGAGTTGACAAATGTATAGTGAATATTTACTACCAAGCCTGAATAGTTACATAAGTTATATTGTTTAAACCTTTCCATAGTCCTTGAAAGTAGCTATTATTACTCACATTTTACAGCTGTGGAAGCTGATGCTCACTAAGGCAAAGTGATTCACCCGAAATGGCGTATCTGGTCACTAGCCTGACTGGGATTGGAATCCCGGCCTCTGCTTTGCATTCGAGCAACAGAGGTGCTGCTGAGGAGTGAAGATGAATTCAGTGTTTGTAATATAAATCAGATCTGTTCATCTCTAGGTTTGCAGGTCAACACAGAGCCCCAGGAGAATGCTGGACTATTAATACACAATTCCTGTCCAGGCTACAGGATGTGTGTGTTTTGTTCAAGCTTAGTTTAATTTAGCTCTCATGGTACGCTTTTACTGTTACTGTCATATTGCTGATATTCTCTCTTTCTCTTTCCTTTTACTTTCTTTCTCAGAGTTGCTTTAATATTGTGACCTGTGAACATATTTTTTTTCCATACTCATCTTTGGTCTTCAAGTACTTCTACCCAAACATCAACAAGATTCCAGGGTAGAAATAATCTCTCTTGAGCTTTTGTGTTGAAATGAATTGGTTTCAGTCTTTAATCTTAGAAAATAATGGTCAGTTGCCATGATTTCACATTTGTTTACTTAAATGCACAGACTTTTCTGTCTTGTAAAATCTGGTCTAGGTCAGCATGTACTGATAACCTACAAATCAAACCCCAGGATCCTGCATAGGAATAGCTCTATCTTTTTTTGTCTTCCAATTAGAGTCTGTGCATACCATCAGGTTTGTAATGGATTCACTCCAAGTTTTTGGCCAGAAGTAATTTAAATTCTTGCCTCACTGACTTCCACTCAGAGTCTCTTAAATTGGTAGAAGAGACTCAGTGATAGTAACTCATGGATGTTTGTTGTTTTCAAGATTAATTTGAAAAGCACCGTAAGAGAACTCACCTAAAGGTGTAAATTACAGTGAACAGATTTCAAAGAATTAAGCATCTTTGAAAAACGGTGTTTTTACATGATATGACCAACAGGAAAGATTAGCAGCTATCCCCTCCTCTTGGAGTTTATATTCTATCACAAGCCAACGCAAACTGTTTACCAAAAAACAGATGTGCTAATATCTTTTACTTCCCCATATTCTTTTCCCTAGAGTCCATTCTTTTGAATAATAGTAAAATGGTTCATGCAGCATTAATGCTTTTCCAGGATGCATTTTTAATATTTTTTCCAATGTGAGATTATCAGAGAGAAGAGCAAAGAGCCACAAATTATGCAAATCTTCCCACTGCGATTGAAAAATTTGGCTGCATATAAAAATTGTCACCGGTAATTGCAGAGTCGGAATGAATTGTGGCCTTAAGGCACTTGAACAGAAGGTCTAATGAACCTCAAATCTCACAAAACGGCATAACGTGTGGCCATTAAGTTAAAAACAAAGAATGTACAGCTTGCCACCATGGAGCCCACCACAGCAGTTGGATTATTGGTGGAACGTGACCTTGTATGCTCATATGTTACCTTATATCATTGCCACAATGAATTTAGAAATAAAAGCTGTTTATATAAAGTGAGGCAGCTAAGCTCTGTTATAGATATTTATTTGGTACTATACTCTTTGTGTATATGCCTGAGATCACACATGTGTATTTGCTCTGCTTATTTTAAATTTAAATAACAATGATTTTTTTTTTAATTTTAAAGTATTGACTTCACCCTAACACCTTGCTTATCTAACATGTCATATGGTTACTGGAGATTCCGTTGCATAAACACTGAAAAACAGCAAGCACCAGATACAAGCACGCAGAGTAGTTTCATCCCACACCCTAAAGTTCAGGACCCTTAGAGTCGTTGAATCAGTGTTTATGCTTATATTACAAGGTTGGTTTTGGATGCAGTATGTAGCCTTGTGGAAATTTCTTTATTTAACTAGATTAAGCACCAAGCAAAATAACATTTACCGACTGCACAGAATCATAGTGTAAAATTCCAGAGAGCTTGCCACGTTGGATTTTAGTTTTACAATGCTGGGATCTTCAAGAGAGAGCACATAATATAGAATTGAGTCATCCCTCCCTTTGCAGATGTATCCTGCTTTTTTGGAAAATGGTTGCCATGCATATTTCTATCAAATTTCATCTAGTTAGAAGTAAGGGAGAAAGAAACACCCTAAAAATTATTGTTTCTGAAGAATGGATAGAAGAGGTGTCTAGAATGAATGCTATTTATCACTGCATAGATCTGTAGGGTCTAAAAAGGTAACAACCACAGACTAAAACTCAAGTTAAAAATGAAGTGAACACTGAAAAGCAGTCTGAGCATCCATATGAAAAGCACTGTTGCACTGACTGAGAAACTAACTTATCTGTAAGATATTTTTAGTATCTTTTAAAGCTTGAATCATTATGTTGAAAGGATTTTTATAGCTCATCATAAAATCAGCTATAGTTACTATATATCCTCTGAATGAAACCATCAACAGATGAAAAGACTAGAGATTAATGTTTATCATTGTAGAATACAAAAATTAGCAATTTCTAGGAACTGAACTCTTAATTGTTTTGTTTTGTTTTTAAAAACCTGATTGCTATATCCTCTTGACTGTAGTACTAGAAATCAAGGCATAATTTGTTGAGGGAAGGTTAAGCTATCTGTGGTGTCTGATGCATTTTTACTAGGACCTTTAGTGAAACTCACATCTAAGCAAAAGAATATTACAGTATTGATTAAATATGAGTCCCAGCTGGAATAGCTATGCTTGATTCCATTCAAATCACATACTTTCAAGAATTTAAATTCAAGTATTATTTTTAGGTATTGATTTAACAAGCCTTTTTGAAATGACAATTTGTTGTGATTCTGGATTTTATTTTATAAGGGTATTTTGCTGGTGGAATTTTAGTAAACTTGAAGTACATATGTTGCCTGGAGGATAAAAACTAGGACAAGAATTCTGCACATTAGCAGACTGTAGTCAGTTTTGCACAGAAATGGGTGCATTATGTGTGGTGTTTTAGCTCACAAATATATTATACATTTTGAACAGATGATGTCAGGGAAGTGTTCTATGCTCTCCCCCCACCCCTCATGTTTCTGTTTTTTAAAGGTTGTGATTAGGGGGAAAGCAGGGAAATGTGGAGTCTGCCTGAGCAGAGAAAACAAGATAGCAGTGACAAAGATTGAAGTGCAGTCTTTTTGTGGTCTTCACCTTGGCCATTCTTACATGTACTATTTTTTCATGTCTGTGTTTTTTTAAAAAGGAAATTAATGTATCCTCTTAAGAGCTGAAAAGATCATCTTAGTAAAAGGACTGTGAGCCCTTGTGATATATTTAATGCTGCTAGTCTTTCCAATATCAGGAAACTCACTACTGTGTCAGGCTTCTAAGCCATCATGTGGGCTCCAGTGTGCTGTCCCCTTCCAATTTAGCCTCCACAGAAGGCTCTGCTCTTTCTAAAACATAAGCGAGATCATATTATTTTCATCTTTTCTACTAAAAATAAATCAAATAAAAACATCCTGAAAAGTACTGTTTTTGGAATATGGGTGGAAGAGAGGTCTAACATGAGTGCTATTTTTCGTTTCATAGATCTGCTAGGTCCAAAAGACGAAACAATCACAGACTGTAAAACCCAAGTAACAGATAAAATGAAGTGCACAGAATAGCTGTCTGAGGATCCATGTTAAAAATGATGCTTTTGTACTGACTGATGCTGAAAACTTTTTATATGCCCTTATCCCATCAAAATTCCTTTAGCTTGGTACAAAAGGCCATAAGTGATGAGGTCCCTTTCAGTTTTTGCAGCCTTATTTTTTGCCACTCTCCTTGGGATATTCAGTATTCCAGCAAGACCAAATTACTTAGGAGTCACAGCAGAAGCCAGGCAGTGTTTGAATCCCTGTGCTTTTCTGAATTTACGCCTCTACCTGGGAAGCTTCCATTTATCTGATAAGCCCCTACTTTGCTTTCTGTGTCCGGTCCATATTCTTTAGGTTATCAGACTAGTTTGTACTGGGCTGGTGAAGTTTCATTTTGAAAATGTAGGGGCAACAGAGGGTTGCTAAAGTTTTATTTTGCAAATTAAGATAGTTAATATCAAATAAAACACAAGTAACAAGCTATCAGCTGCAATCACATCATTTTATAAAAAAAGAAAATTTTAATATAAAAAGGAAGAATGTAAATAAATTCAGTAAAAAAAGTGATTAATTAGCCTTTCGGATATACCAGTCTCTGTTTCTTGTCAATCTCTTTTATTCTGCACTGGGAAAAAATTCATTAGACAAATTCTATTCTACAGAACAGTATTTTAGAAAAATTTCCAGGGCGGAGGCAAATAAGGATAATCTCTTTCAATTTCAGGTGATTGTTACAATTGTTCAGTACCACAGCTATTTTTTTTTTTTTTTGCATGATGTTTCCCTTTCTAGAAAGTAAAATTTTAATGACATAAACTAAGTCTAATTCATCTTAGTATCATCTGCACCTAGTGGAGTGCCTAGTGTATAATGTGTGCACAGTGTTGGTTGAATGGATGGAAGAATGAATGGAAGATTTAATAGATGAAGACAATGCATCCCACTGTTGGACAGCTTTAGTTGTTAGAAAATTACTTATGCTGAATTGAAATTCTTCCCTGGATCTTCCAGTTCTGTTGCAAAGAACAACTCTATTTCCTACTCCCAAATAGCAAGCCTTTAAATACTCAAGCTGGTTTTTTCTTTAGGCCACATACCTCAGTTCCTTAAAATAATTCTAGAAGGAAAATGTTTAGACACTTTCCAATACGCTGTTTCTTCTAAATCAACTCAATCAGATTTCTTTTTGTCGTTCTTAAATTATGGCAGTACTGTGGAGGCATTGTGTAAATAGATTTGGATCCAAAAGGATCTGGATTCTAGTTTTTACTTAGCTGTTACTTAGCTTAGTTGAAAATGCAATCTGGGATGATTGACTAAAATTTTCTGAGATTTGGCTTCATTATGTGTGTAATTGGGATGATAATGATAATTATGTAGAATCTTTGCACATGGTCTGGAATAAAGTAAGTGCTGAGTTAACTTCTGTAATAGACCTAACATATAATAATAGTACAACACAAAAGAAAATATGTGTCATTCACATAAACTGTCCAAGGCATTTTCACATGGGTGGGATGGGGTTGAGGGGACTCTGAACTGTATGTTTTTGCCCCCCCCATTCATATGTTGAAACCTAATCCCCAATGTGATAATATTTAGAGTTGGGGCCTTTGGCAGATGATTAGGTCATGAGGGTAGAGCCTTCATGAATGTATTAGTTCACAGAGATCTCCTTCCCCCATTTGCCATGTGTGCACACAGTGGGAAGATGACATCTATGAACCAGGAAGTGGGCTTTCACCAGACATGAAACCTACCAGCTCCTTGCTCTTGGACATAGCCTCTAGAACTCTGAAAAACAAAAACACACAAACAAAAAAACTGTTTGTTGTTTAAGCCACCCAGTCTATAGTATTTTTGTGATAGGAGCCCAAATGGACTAAGACAGGGGCTAAACTCCAACAGTCTTTCAGAGACCCAGGTTGATGGATCCTTAGTTATCTTTAACATGGGCTTCCAGGGTCACCATGGATGACCTCCCAGTTAGCAAGAAAAGGGGATAGAGTGGAATAGAGGAACAAGAAAGGGAGGCTTTTATGTGCCGAACATGGAAGCAGCATGTGTCCTTTTGAATCCCTTTGCTAGTTTAGGACTTAGGGTCATGCCAAAGTTCAACTGATATGAGAAATATGGTTGAGCCAAGTGAACCAGAGGAAGGGAGAATGGAATTTGATGAACAGTGCTACACTATCCATTACAGCTCAAGAAAGTCTATTAAATTAGATCAAGATGGCTAATGTTACTTTGTAGTCTCATTTTATTGTTGGATCACATTATATTTGTGGTCATGTTCACAATTTGTGAATTTTTAAATGTAAATTGCTATCTACTCCTCTATAAATCTGGGCAATAATTTTTAAAATAAAAATATCCTTTATTAAAAAAATTCCAAAAAATACCCTTTATTTATTCTTATCTAAATACAAAAGAAAAACACAGTGACTAATAGTTTGGAAAATACGTGAAAGCCTGAAAAAGAAAAGTAGAGGTTTTCCAAAGTACATAAATGAGGGTAAAAATAAATATCTTTAGATAATATAAAGATAAGATTTTATATATATGACAACACATATTGGGCAAATTGGCTTCCAGGGTTAACCATATTTGTTAACATTTGGCAGTATAAACATTACAGTTAGACAGTTAGGTTCTTACTAGTTATATGACAGGTCCCTCTTTTCCTGCTAGGTGTTAGCTGGGGGTGGTGCTCACTCTCAGCTACAAGAGGCTGCCTAAGGTCCTAGCCATTTAGCTACTTCTCACTGGCAGCTTCCTTTTTCAAAGTCAGCATAATAATACCCGTTATGCTTTGAATCTCTTCTTTCAGGAAGCTCCCTGTCCCTTTCAAGGTCTAAATTGATTAGGTCAGGTCCAGCCAAGGTAATCTCCCTTTTGATTATTTCAAAGTCAATTGATTTGAGACCTTAATTACATGTACAAAATTTCTTGGTCATATAAACTAACCTAATCACAGGAGAGAAATCCATCATATCCACAGATTTAGGCAACACTCAAGGGGAAGGGATTATACAGGGCTTATTGCTGAGGGGAGGGGATGGAATACAAGAATCATGGGGCCATCTGAGAATTCTGCCAACCACAGTCATTGATTTTTTTTTTCATGCAGTTTGTAATATATATTAGTGCTGTTGGCCATACATTTGTGATTATCCTCCTATTGGGCACAGAGTATAATGGCACTTCCCTGCCCTCTTGCAATTAAGAATGGCTACATGACTTCCTTTGGCCAGTGGATTGTGAGAGAAAGTGGTATGTGTCACTTCTGAATGGAAGTCTTAAGAACCAGTGAGGGATTTGGTAACTTTTACTTTCTTTCTGGTACAACAACGAGAAATGACTGAGATGGGGCTGCTTTGTTCTTAAACTACTTAGTTACTTTTATGCACAGAGCCCTGTCACCAACAGGCAGGAGCAAGAAACAACCTGTGTTGTTTGAAACCAGTAAATTTCAAAAAACCAGTCCAGTATAACAGGAAAATGCCGTCTCTCTGCATACATTATACTTTGGATACATATACTTATCTGTAGTTAACCTATAGATAAAATTTTACATATATTCTTGCTAAATTTTACGGCAGTGGTTTTGGCCTGGCTTTCCAGCTTGCCAAAATAATTTTGAATCTGATTATGTAATCATCTTAGCAATGCCTTTTAGTTTTGGATCACCTGAACATTTGATAAGTAGCCTTAGATGTCTTAATCCAAATAATGAACACAAATATTGATTATGACTGGTTCAGTGATTGAGCCTTCTGCCGTGTCCCTAGAGAGATCCACCATATGACAGAGAACCATTAATCACCATTCCCTGGTGCTGTTATTCAACAGAATTATGTAAAAGGTATGTCCATGATTATGTAAAAGGTGTGTCCATGTTTTAGTGTTCAAAAAAATAATAGATGAAATAAAAGATGTGATAAAAACACAATATTGTGTCATGATTTTTTAAAGTATTTTTAACAGTTCTATTAGGGTGTAATTTACAAGCCATGAAATTCACTCATTGTAAGCTTCTCTTTCAGTGATGCCCATTTCCCCTTCCCATTTCCTCTTTAAGACTTCTTACAGAAGCTGGTGCTTTGTCCCAGCACTGTCCAAGGCTTTTCGTGCCCTTCTCAGTTCCTGTGCAATAGATGTCCTCTGCCTTTGCCCAGTAGGCTTTCCCACACTGGCTTTCTTACAAAATCTGTGCTTCCCAAGACATTTCCCCATGTCAAACAATCTTGAACTTGAGGTTTCTCTAGCCTGTATTATGTAATACTTGCTTCTGTTCTCCAACATCGACTACATAGGGTCATTATACATTTGCCTTTTAAATTCATGTTGTGTTTGTCCCCCAGCCATCTAAAAGTAGTCAGTCAAATCAAGCTCAAGATAATATTCATGGAATTATAAAAATACATTTATCTTCCTCCCTGTCCCTCTCTATGTATATACAAATTACATATTAATGGTAATCATCAGTATGAGATTCCACCAAACGTGGATATAAACTGAATAACCTGGTTTCCATCCATACAGATTGTACAACTTGGTTATACGTAGGGTAAGCATATATTCTAGTTTTCCCTGAACAGTCTTGTTTACTTCTTTTACCTCAGGGTAAGTATTAATTGTTCCCTCTTTCAGTCTCAAATAGAGCCTCTTTTGGATGACAAATTATATGATCACCCTAATACAGGATTTGGCTTAAAAAAAAAAAAAAAAACTTCTGAGGCACTGGGTGGGTCAGTGGGTTAAATGTCTGCCTTCAGGCTCAGGTCATGATCCGAGTCCTGGGCTCGAGCCCCATGTCAGTCTCATGAGCAGTCATGCCCAGTCTGCTTCTCTCTCTCCCTCTGCCCATCTCCCCATTTGTATGCATGTGCTTTCTCTCTCAAATAAATAAATAAAATCTTTTTTAAAAACTTCTAATATCACTACAAGTGTTCAACAAGCCCTTCATCATTGCTGCTCCCCAAGTTTGAAGTTATCAGGGAATAATTGGAATTTGCAAACCCAACAATGAACAAGCTATCATGTAATATAAACAAATAAGGAAAGGTTGTCACTTTGTTCTTGTGCTCTTCATTCATTTGGGGTTATACCAGGAAAACAAATATTAACATTTTACTACATAGGCTAACTGATACCTGGTAGCTAAGAAAATGTCTGGAAGATTCTAGAAGAGTTTTTGTCACCACTGCAACTTCCCAAACCACACATGCAGATATACAGCATACCCAAGGTTGCTGACATTTGTCAGATAATTGACTCAAGTACAGGTTACTAATTTAGATTATCTAGGAATTAGTGTTGTTGTTGTTTTAATTTGTAAATAGCATATTCTATTTCATGGGATTGTTTAAATTAAAAAACAATATAATATGATAAAATATGTGAAGTACCTCTCACAGAACCTAGCATAACAAACATTAGACTTTATCTCTTATGTAAATGCTTATTAATTTCAAGTGGCTCCCAAGAGCACCATTTGAGAGAAACAATGGGACCATCACTAGTTAGAGTGGTAATGAATGCTACTCTAGATGGTGAAGTCTGTCATAGGTGCAAGAAGAGGAGAGAGTGGTCCTTAATGTTCACGTGGTACATTTCCCATCTGTGAAATAATTCATACTTATAATTTATAATTTAGTTTTTTCTTAATATTTTTTACTCCCAAGTAAGTTATTTTAGTTGTTAATATTCATGGATATTAAAGTTTTAAATTGTTCTTATTTGAACAGTTTAATGATATTATCAAAGGAATCATATATTTTTTTCTCCTTCACTCAGAGATGTTTCCTCCTGCAAGCACTAGGAGGTTATAAACAAGCCTGTGGTGTATGAGCTTTTGGTGATGACAAAGGAAAGAGTGATGAGACATAGCTGTTGTGTTCATGTCTGTTTCATTTCAGACTTAATATGTTCAAATACGACCTATTTAAATTATACCTAAAAATGTTGTTCTTAGCACATCAGTGCTCAATTAAAAAAAAAAAAAAGGATGCTCCTTATTGGCTAAGAATAGGAAAGTCATTGGCAAAATCATGAGGTAGGTAAAATTTGTCCTTGAAATTCTTCACCACTGCGTTCAGTCCCCTCAACCAACCACAATCCCAGTCTAATTTATGAATCTCTTCCAGTCTTCCATCCCCAACCCTAGCCTCAGTGCTTTCATGATATAACTAAGAGGGCATTTGTAGAGTAATTTTCTTTATGTGTTACTGTCTTAATGGTTTATCTTCATGTCTTCACCCCCAGGAGTATCAGTATTTAAAAAGAGAATGTTAACTCCAAATAAATATATTGATGGTCAGAGGATTATAAGCATTTGTAATTTGCCTAGGAGAGAAAATTTTGGCAAATAAGCCTCACATCATCTTACAAATAAAATGTTTTACACACACACATGATTTCTTACTCCATCTCAAGGCTGGCTGTGACTAGAACACTATGTATAATCTTTTCATTGTGGTGTTCATTTTACCCATCCTCCTTTAGCATTTATCACTTTTTTTTAATGTTTATTTATTATATTATGTTAGTCACCATACAGTACATCCCCGGTTTCCAATGTAAAGGTCGATGATTCATTAGTTGCGTATAACACCCAGTGCACCATGCAATACATGCCCTCCTTACTACCCATCACCAGCCTATCCATTCCCCCACCCCCCTCCCCTCTGAAGCCCTCAGTTTGTTTCTTATAGTCCATAGTCTCTCATGCTTCATTCCCCCTTCTGATTACCCCCCCTTTCTTTATCCCTTTCTTCCCCTACCGATCATCCTAGTTCTTATGTTCCATAGATGAGAGAAATCATATAATTGTCTTTCTCTGCTTGACTTATTTCTCTTAGCATTATCTCCTCCAGTGCCATCCATGTTGCAGCAAATGTTGAGAATTCGTTCTTTCCGAGAGCTGAGTAATATTCCATTGTATATATGGACCACAACTTCTTAATCCAGTCATCTGTTGAAGGGCATCTCGGTTCCTTCCACGATTTAGCTATTGTGGACAATGCTGCTATGAACATTGGGGTGCATATGGCCCTTCTCTTCACTACGTCTGTATCTTTGGGGTAAATACCCAGTAGTGCAATGGCTGGGTCATAGGGTAGCTCAATTTTTAACTTTTTAAGGGACCTCCACACTGTTTTCCAGAGTGGCTGTACCAACTTGATTTCCAACAACAATGTAGGAGGGATCCCCTTTTTCCACATCCTCTCCAGCAATTGTTATTTCTTGCCTTGTCAATTTTTGCCATTCTAACTGGTGTAAGGTGGTATCTTAGTGTGGTTTTGATTTGAATTTCCCTCATTTATCACTTTCTAAATTGAAGCTCTTGCTCCAAGAATTTTACTGTACTTTATGCTTAGTTTGTTCATTCTTACTACTATTCTTTCATGAATTTTATCTGTCCCCAATGACCTTCCATCTATTTAAATTGTTTTCATCCTTTAACATTCAGATTGAACCCTATTTTTTGCATCAATCAAGTATTCATTAAACTCATCACTATAACAGATATAGTGAATTATATTAATATGTTCAGAGACAACATGAACTCATGAAAGAAGAAGAAGAAAAATGGATTATAGGATTGAGTGGTTTGGTAGACAGCATTATGACCCTCCAAATGTGTACATGTTCTAATCCTTGGAACCTGTGAATATGTTAGGTTGTATAGCAAAAGGAAATGTAGGTTGTAGATAGAATTAAAGTTGCTAATCAAGGTAGGGAGATTATCCTGGTTTATCCAGTTGGGTCCAATGTAATCACAATAGTCCTTACATGATAGAAGACAGAAGAATCAGAACAAGAGAGATGGCATTGTGAGAAAGATGTGAACAGCTTTTGCTGGCTTTGAAGATGGAAGGGAACTAAGAGCCAAGGAATACTGGCAACTTCTAGAAGCTGAAAAGGCAAGAAAATGGATTCTGTCTTAGAAGTTCCAGAAGTGCAGCCATGCGTACAACTTGATTTAGGTCAGTGAGACTCATGGAATACTTAATCTATAGAACTATAAAAAAATAAATTTGTGTCATTTCAAGCCACTAGGTTTGTGGTAAGGTGTTGCAGCAGCAATAGGAAAACTAATACAAGCACGATGGAAGACTCCGGATTCAAATAAGATATTAACAGGTAAACACAAGAATGATGACGAGTTTGAAGGTATGTCATGTTAAGAATAGCTGAAGAAATTGGAAATATGTATTTGGAAGATGGCAAATTGAGTTGGGTTTATAATAATTACTATTATATATTTTATAGACGTGAAAAATAACTTAGTTGTTAGTATTTTCAAAATACTATATGCTAGGCTTTGTTCTAGGATCTTGATTTAATCTTCAAAACAATCATATGAGATAGATACTCCTATTATTTATCATAAAAAGTAAATTGAAACCCAGAGAAGCTAAATAACTTATCCCAAGGTCTTATGGCTACTAAGGGGGAGATGAGATTTGAACAGACACAGTGTGATTCCAAAACCTTTTATTCCTAATTAATATGCTATTCTGAGGGAGGGAACCCTTCTATTCTGTGATTTCAAAGGAAAAAAACTGGAATCTGAGAGGTAGAAATGACAATGATTTATACTAGCTCTGGTAAAGAAGAAATTTTAAAGCACAAAGCTGTCAATAGTTAATTTAGTTGAGACGTGGTGCATATTGATTCGGTTGAGAGATGGTAGGGATTTATTGCTAGAGAAGGAACCACCTGTGTCCCAAGTGAGAAAATCAGGTGAAAGTGAAGAAGGTAAGTAGTGAAAGTGCCTGATTCCCTTGAAGGAGTAGAAAAGTAGCGGGAGAAAAGATCTGGGATGCTTCAGTTCCTAGTGCTGTCTGCAGAAAAATACAGTATGCCTGAAAGAACTTGATGAAGAGAAAGGGAAAAAGCTGTAGAAAACTGGTTGTTAGCATAAATAGACACTTATTATCCATAAGAAATAACTCAAGGGAGTAATTCCATCACATATCCTAAGTTGAAAAATGAAGATTGATAGACTTGCATTAATATATAGGAAGAAAACTTTGGTTTACACTTAATTTTCATCCTGAAAGCAGCTTTAGGTCAAAGGAGTATATTTTTATCTTGAATGCTTAATATTGACTCTGTAATTTGCTGTGCTTATACCTGAAAAATGTAGCTGTAAATAAAGAATAAGGAACAATCCTTTAACAAAATCAATTAAAATTACTTTCATCCTGTAACACTTACAGGATACATGAAACATAGACAAACTTTACTGACACTGGAAACTGGTATCTTCCTGGATTTGGAGTTAAGCAAACGATTTTTCCATTTCAGTGTCTTCCTTTCATTTAGGTTAAAATCTCCACTAAGAGGCTTTTCCTTCCTCTTTGTTTGAAAACCTAACACATGCTAAGTATCAGGTAAGAGTAACATTTTCTGTCAGTTCAATTGCAGTCCAGATATTATACTGACCAGGTTTACAAGATTTGGTTGTTTTTTTCTTACATCAAATAATAAATGTTCCCATTGGTATCCACAGTAGGTGGCTCAATATTTTGGTTGGCAAATTATTTTCACTTGGAGAATTATTCATTTGTTTTAAAATATGTTGTAACTAAAACTGAATACTCAGGTGCAAGACCTATAGAACAGGGGAAAGATCTATTTCTTTAAAACAAAGTGCTTTGAGGCAAAATGTGAAACTAATTTTACATGTGGCTACAAGTAATCCGGACTATTCCTTTAAATTGTTTATAAGAATTTGTATTTTTTTTAAAGACCAGTCTTTGAAAAGTTGTAAGACAAATTGACACCTCTTAATTTATTTCATCTTTGAAGATTGTGTGTGTGTGAGAGAGAGAGAAGGAAAGAAAATTGGGAAGAAATCAGAGAGGGAGACAAACTATGAGAGACTCTTGACTCTGAGAAAAGGAATTGAGCGTTGTGGAAGGGATGGGGTGGGGGGATGGGGCAACCAGATGATGTGTATTTTTTTTAATTTTAATTTTTAAATTTTTTAAATTTATTTCTTATTTTTTTAAATTTTTTATAATAATTTTTTATTATGCTATGTTAATCACCATACAGTATATCCTTAGTTTTTGATGTAATGTTCCATTCTTTGTTATTTTATTTGCATGTAACATGCATTGCCCAATGCATTTTTTCCCTTCTTTATATCACCAGCCTATCCCAATCCCCCACCCCCAATCCCTCACCCCCTCCCCTCTGAAGCCCTCAGTTTGTTTCCCAGAGTCCACAGTCTCTCATGGTTCATTCCCCCTTCTGTTTATCCCCTCTTCATTCTTCCCTTCAGATGATGCGTATTGAGGGCACGTGATCTGATGAACACTGGGTGTTACATGCAACTAATGAATCATTAAACATTAATGATGATGAGTACTAATGCTGTACTATATGTTGGCTAATTGAATTTAAATTTAAAAAAAAGGAAGTTAGATAAGATGTGGGAGATTTGACACAGGAGAAGAGAAGTAATAAACCTATTAACTAAAATTTATCCTAGTGTACCTTGAGTTCCTAAATTCTGTAATAGAACATGGATCTTAGAATTAGCCTGGAACTTCTAGAACCAATAGATCTTTACCTATATGTTAATTAGTTGTCTAAGGGAATTATCTTAACCTAAAGGACAAATGAAAAAATCAGTCACATACTTTATTTGCCTGATCTCTAGGAAGGCACCGTGAACTGGATCAGTCTTCTTCCCTCTCTCACACCTTCACAATTGGTGTCCCTCTTTGCTCAAATAGCTAGTTGTAAGATTTCTGCTCTAACATGTACTCAGAGTCTACTATAAGTACATTAAGAACATTCTTGAGATCAAGGATTTTTTCCCCCCAGGAAGGCAAGCAGGGCACAGTTGGAACATGCAGGGTGTACTTTGTGCTTTAGATGTGTGTAGGGGAGTGAGTACAGGTCCAGATGGAGGGCAGGGAGAATATGGGCTGGTATGTGCTGAGAGTCAGCAGTGTGTCAGAGGATGGCAAAATCAGGCCTGATTCCAGAGGAAGCCTGATCTCATGGAACATCAGGAGTTCTATGGAACAGGGAGGAGACTACCAGGAAGAGAAACACCTGGGTTCTTCCCAGACTTGAGCATGAGGCTTCTGGCTCACATCACTTACCACACAAACCCCAGTCCTCGTGGATACCTTGTGCACCTACCCACCCCTACTTAAAGTTACAGTGCAACAGTGCCTTACCCCAAGGACCCAGCCAGGTGTGTCCTTGCGATCAAGGGTCAAGTTATCTAAACTCAATATGTAACATTTATCTGGAACATGAAAGGCACTCAGTAAATGCTTATTGAATGAAGATGAGAAAAATTGATTTTTGAAAGCTAACCTGCAGTCTCATTATCTTTACAGAAATCGATCTATTTAATTAAACAAGAGACCTGGATCATCTCTGCAGTGTGGATGACCCTAAATGGGACATCCTAAGGGCATTTCTAATAACTCTATTATCTGTCTACCAACACTTTCTGGTAGAGTTTTAGGTTTTATTTTTATCAATAAATTGTTGATTTTCTTTGCTGTTTCTATTAGTTTTGCTCTTACAGATAGTACCTAGTCTCAGAAAATGACCTCTAAACAATCTCTCCCCTCCTTTTATGCACGTACCTCTACTTACAGCTTGGCAGCTTACTTAAATCAGAAAGTTGAGCATAACCTTCCCTACTCCCGCCAAATCTTCCAGCCTTGATTCTGTGATGGCCTTGTGACTGGTTTTAACCAAAAGAATGTGGCAGAAGTGACATTCTAGGAGTTCTGAACGAGACTTTAAGAAGACTGGCAGCTTTACTTTCCTGACTTTTGGAACCTAACCTTCACACTGGGAGGAGCCCAAAACACATGGAACAGTACTTGGTAGGTATCAAGGCTCTCTGATGGACAGCTCCTGCTGAGCTACTTGCTGACAGCCCGAGCTGATTACCATCCATTGAGTGAACTATCCTGACATACCAGTGCAGTTGAGTTCCCACATGACTGCAGCCTCTGTTAACATGGGAAGCAGAACGGCCCAGGTGAGTTCAGGATGTTCACAGCACTGTAAGAGATAATAAAGCAGTTGTTATTATAAGTTACGTAATTTTGGGATTGTTTGCTACACAGCAAAAGATAAGTGAAACTATAGGTTCCTTTCTTCTAGCACAAAGATAGCTTAATTAAAAAAAAAAAATTAACAACGTATGACTTAGAGCTCCAAAAAATACTTGAACTCTAGCATTGCTCTGTAGAAATTATATAAGCTGTCTTATTAATATAACATGCAATAACTGTCTTAGTAAAATAAAATGCAAGAGGGGTGCCTAGGTGGCTCAGTTGGTTAAGCGACTGCCTTCGGCTGAGGTCATGATCCCAGGATCCTGAGATCAAGCCCCACATCAGGCTCCCCACTCACTGGGGAGTCTGCTTCTCCCTCTCCCTCTGCTGCTTCCCCTGCTTGTGCTCTCTTGCTCATGTGCACTCTCTCTCTCTCAAGTAAAAAATAAAATCTTAAAAAAAATAAAAATAAAATGCAAGAGAAAATTATTTCAATTGTTGGTATTAAATAGTCACAGAATTCATGTGTTTTCCTCTATGTGCATACTATGCATTGGCTTGTAGCAGAGACCCCACTTTGCCCCCCAATATTTGTTCTCTTCTTTCATGGTGATAGAGTATCTGATTTTTGGCTAGGCATATAGTAGCTCAGGATGGAGACTGCATTTCTCAACCTGCCAAGCTGCTATAATTTCTGGTCAAGAAGATATAAACAGGAATATCTTCTGCAAGCTTGTGGAGTCTGCCTGCCTCTTAATCATTTCTTCCTACTGATGGAAGATGGATAGTAGATTTAGAACACATCTTAGATCGAGAGGACAAGGTCATATAGGTAGAAAAGGGCCTGTGAGGTACCCTGCTCACCTTGCTCACCTTCTCACATGATAAAGAAACTGGTTCTAATTTGTTTGACCCATCATAATCAAGATTAGTGTAGCTAGTCTTAATCCTCAGTAATATGTGAAGTGAACCAGTATTAGGCTGAAGCCATTTGCTAGTAGACTACATTTTTCTGCAACTGAGATTGCTATAGCACATTTTTTCCCCTCAATGCTCAGTTTCCTTTATATAAAATAGATATGATCATAACTAGCTTCAACTAATTTTCTTAAAATGCCATTGAGGGGTGGGGAGTGCCTGGGTGGCTCAGTCGGTTTAAGTGTCTGCCTTTGGCTCAGGTCCTGATCCCAGAGTCAGGGTCCCTGCTCAGCAGGGAGTCTCCTTCTCCCTCTCCCCCCGCCCCTCCCCCTGCTCTTGCTCTCTCTCTCAAATAAATAAAAAAAAAATCTTTTAAAAAATGCCATTAGGAAGTATGAAGTATGTGATACTAGCATCAGGTTAACTCAGAATCTTCCCATTAGCAAAATATTTCCTTTCAACAGTCTTTCATCTCTAATAACATATTTGAGTGTTAAACAGAATATAAGGCAAGAGGAGATATCAGTTTGGGGAAAGAAGATGTACGTTGATGTAAATGATACAAAATGAAGCTGTCCTAAGTATTACATGGGCAAGTTGAATGATAATGTAGCATAAACATGCACGCACAGAGAGGAAATGTGAAAGGACAGACATAACAGGGCAGATAGACAATTAACTGGGAAGGCAGTTATTTTAGCTTTAGGATGCCTGTGGAGGATGTTACTTTAAGGCACTAGCATAACATGTTAGTGTGTAATTAAGGCAGTATGTTGAGAATGATAGTGCTTGCTTGTGTCTGTCTGGCAGAACATGAGTGAGGCATGGGGAGAATTAGGTTTAATATTACCATCTTAATTTAGTGAAAATAGTGAGTTTTCACTCTTCTGCAGAATAGGTGTATCCATGAGAGTGTTTTGGTACAAATGCTCAGCAGCCTAGTATCATTGCCTCTTCCTACTTCCCTTACCTGTGGAAAATACCTTGTCTAATTATAATCTTCCAATTACCATCATCTCATCTGCTGTTAGCTTTCTGTGAATGATGGTTGACAAATGCTTTGTTTCCTGGATTGGTTACTATTTCCCAATGGCAAGATAATATGCATGAAAAAGGAGACACAAAAATATACATTTTAAATTATTTTTTAATATCAAGGGATTCTTTTTTACCACAGTACCCCCATTTTTTTAATTACCACAATATACTCCCCCCTTACACATATTCAGACATAAACACACAAGAATACATTCTCTGAATTTTATTCCATAATATACTCAGCAGTGTTTCTCAGAAAATGAAGAAAGATGTCTCCATCTTGCATATATTAAATTTATTTCATAAAGCTCAAGTATACATAATTCTTATCATTTTTTGTCTATTTAATATTATGACAAATGCCAGTTTTATCCCTATATGTATAAATCCCTTCAATCTTTCTAAAATACCTTATTGATTTCCTGTAGAAGTGAATTTCGAGCTTTGATTATATGCACATATCTCTTAAATTTTATCTTTCTGATTTATTGAAGCAGCCTCCAGCTATTTCCTAGTTAACCATATTTTTGAAGCTAAACTGTATCTTGATGGAAATGCACAGTGTCAAAATATAGATGAGAAGTATGTGGACATTTGCCTGGCTATCCATATCTTCTTAAAAATGGAAATGATTCACAAAAACCTGTGAAAGAGAAATATGTGATTCAGAAGAGTAACATTCAGACTGCTACAGATTGTTTCTGTCACTAAAGACTTCTCAGGCATATTGAAAGATGCAGTTTGGGATTCCCCTTTTGTGGAATAGAAGGAATTTCCCTGCTCTCTAACTCCCACATAGATATTTTTCCCCTACATAGATATTAACTGGTGTCTGAATTCCTTTAAAAATGGTGAGCTAATAAAAATGTCCTTATGGTTCCACTGTTCTTCATTCTTTGAGAAAGTCGTACATTCTACTGCTAAGACAATTTTGTATGTGGAAGTCTGTAAAGGTTTTATATATGAAGAAGGCAGAGGTACCAGTCTTATAATTTCACTAACGCTCTGATTGAAATCTGAACTTGATCCTGTGTTCCATCCTTGTTTTCATGAACTCACATCTTGATCCATTTCACTGCTACAGATCACAAAAGTGAGAATTTCTAAATTTAGAGGAAATTAAAGGAAATAGTTTCAGTGCAGTTAATTGTTTAAGTCATTCCAGTGGCACGTTTTTCCAAAATAACTCTGATTTTAGTACTGGATTTCTTTATAAAAATAACATAAGTACAATTTGTCAATTAGAAAAAATATGGTACCATGTCAAACTCATCTCATAGTACCTGCCAATCACCCATGAAGAAAAGAAGGAACTGTTCGCATGGCCATTCTCTTGTTTAACAAAGCCAACTGATTGTTATCTTTTGGAAACTTTTACCTCCAAGTTGGAATTTTTCACCAGTACTCTTGTTCACAGGCAGGTATTGGCCTCTACACTGCCAACTTTGAAAAGATTCACTATTCTCCTGTGCATTACTAACTCTAGAGGCAGGCAAAAATGCCAGAAGTCTCATGAGCAAAATACAGTCTCATATGATACCTTTTTTTTCTGGTTTCCAGACTCTGGAGAGCTAGATAAATGATGTCGTTTTGAGAATTTTTTCCCTATGAATTGAACCCCAATTTAAATCCTGAAACTTCTGAAGCAAATGTGAAAGTGGAAATTATTTTCTCCTTACTTTGTTTAGTATTTTAAATTTTATCTGCGCTTATGTAGGTTAAAAGTATTAACTTTCCTTCAAGATTGTATAGTGAGGAGTGAGGTGGTATTTGGATAATGACATGTCCTCATTCGTGAAGTTTATTGACAAAACAGATAATTAATGTCAACAAGTACACTTTTAGATTGCAAGTGGAATACCATCGAATAATACAAGCTTACACGTTTGAGATGGTTTTAGGGTGTCTGCTTGGACAGCTGCAATGCCTTGCTTTTGCATGTAGGGATAAGCCAGAGAGAGAGAGAGGATAAGGAGAGCAGAGAGGGAAGACACTTCAACAGAGTCCTTAGGCTAGTCTTTTTATAGTGAAGAAACAAAATTTGTTTGCTGGCCTGCTGAAAGGAATTCCCTTTACTGATGGAAATTAGTTGATCATTAAAATGTGTACAACTTAAGTGTATTCTTGGTTGTGGTTATGTGTTTGCTTTTTACTTTGGGGTTCATAAAGACCATCAATAATTAAGCAACACCTGGAGTCTCTATAGCAATTTTTAAAAGCATTAAAATTAAAAGTATCAAAAAACACTTTTTCTGTGAACCTGTAGAGGGGAAATGACAGCCCTTATTTTTCCTTGAGCTGATTAACACTTTGAAAGGTAATGAGTTATAAAAGTAGATAGCTAACACAGGTTTTATTTGGTTAGCTTGGGCTGTGTTGCTATTATAGTATACAAACTTTACTGATGTACATTCTATAATGTAAGAGAAAACACTCATGTCTGATGGAGAATGGGCTCAAACATTCTTACTGTATGCACAGTACGGCCATCACTGATTTGTACGCTACTATTCTTCTTTCCTAGAAACTCTAAAACCTGTTTTCTATTATTCATATTTTGTCATTTCCCTGCCTCAATGAACTTTATGTAAAACTTTGGACTACAGATTTTGTAGCAAATATATATATATATATTTATATTTCTAAAGTTGGAGTCATTTATCTAGACAGATGGTCATGCTAGTTGAACACATTGTGCATAAATGCTACATAGCTTAACCAGAGTATAGAATGTTCTCTTTTATAAAAAGAGTTTGGTTGATAAAAGTCATCATACATTATGGAGAAAAAACATACTTCACCTATGTGTTACAAATTTTTCAAAAAAATTATTGAACACAGTGATAAGTGTGATAATGATTTATTTTCTTTGATTCAATGGCTCATCATTATGTATAGTTGAGCTGAATTCTGGTTAATGGTTTATTTTAGTAATTTTTCACACAAATTTGCAGGTGGGGAAATAATATTTATTGAGTCTGTGTTTATGTTAGGATTTGACATATGCTAAATCATTTTAATCCTATCTCTCTCGTAGAATAGTTATGATTAATAGTTCAGTTTTACAGTTGAGAAAACAAACTCAGAAGCATTCAGTACTGTGCATAAAGATGTGAGTTTGAAGGCTGGTGCAGTGGTCTGTCTTAAAGTACAGCTCTCATGCTGTTTTTGTCCTCAGAACCTTTGGTGGCATCCCATTATGCACAGGATAAAACACAAATCTTCAGGAGATACCTCCATAAATGGATTTCATTCTATGTTTTTCTTTAATTCCAACTTCTAATCTTGATGTTTTCACCACACCCTGGATAACCCAGCACTCCCTGAAAATATTCAGATTTCTTATCTTTGTTCCTGGTTCATGCTCCTGTCCCCCTCCACATGGATTTCCTTTTGTCATCTCTGCCAGTGAATATCCTCACCTTCCTTCATGGTCCAGATCAGTTGCCAGCTACCCATGAGTGTTCCTCAGTTGTTCAGATGGAATTAGTTATCCCTCCTCAAGAGAAAAAAATAATATATCTTTATTACTAAAAATCCTCTGTTCAGGAAATCAGGTGTGTATATGTCTATTTCATTGCTTCTGGTTAGTTATACATTCTTTTAGAAAAAAAGTTATATTTTATTTATGTGTATCTTTTGCTTTATCCATTAGAATATCTTGCATATAGTAAGCATGTAATACATATTTTTGAATTGGCTTTCTAGTTGATAGAATATTTTATAAATTAGCTTTTTGTGTATTCAGAAATACTGGAAATGGCAAAGATCTGATTAATACAGGAGTGATACATAATGTACATATTCTAGAGATATCTGTTTAATATGTAGCCTGAATATTTGATAATTTTCTATTTTATTGTTATCATAAATTTAGTCCTTTCATTAATTTCTAGAAAGCAGCTCATCTAACATCAGTTATAGATATTGAAAAAAAATTTAGGTAGGTTACCTGTTTATATTAAGGACACATGGCATATCTTTCTTGTTTTTAAGATTGATTGATTGATTGATTGATTGATTTCAGAGAAAGAGTGTGTGAGTGAGAGAGGTGGGGAGGGGAGGAGCAGAGGGAGAAAGGAGTAGGAGGGAGAAAGAATCTCAAGCCAATTCCACACTGACCTGGGAGGCCAGTGCAGGGCTCAATCTTGATGACTTGAGCCAAAACCAAGTCTGATGCTTAACCGAGTCCCCCAAGCTCCCTGACACATGGCATATCTTTAGCTCTCTACACCATTCTTGCAAAACAAGATAAATTATTTATTTTTGTTATCCTAAATATTCCTTTGGCAGTGTTCAGTCGTTTGTTCATAGTGACAATTGCCAGTTATTGAAATCATTTTTATTATCACTAATAGTGGTGACTTAGTATTTCAACAGTTTGTTAGGTCAGATTAAATCATAGATCATACAATCTTAAGGATCATTTAGTTAAGGACTTCTTAGTATTGGTTTATAAGATGTAGGTGATCCCTTTCAGTTTACATGTAAAATGTTAGTTATTTGTGTGTCCTACCACTTTACTGCTATAGCTTTTTGCATATTCTCATATGTTGCTGTGACTTCCTAAAATGTTAATAACCAGTGAAGTCAGCCCACTAAATTTACATATCAGCCCCAGAGAGATGTAAAGACAATATACATGTCATTGGCATCCTGAAACCAGAACCCAGGTCTTTCAGTTTAGTGTACAATAATTTTTCTAGATATTATGCTAACTGGTGCTATATTGGAAATTTGTAACATTAAAGATAAACAGGGGAAAATGATATATTGAATGACAACAGTAAGAATCAAGCTTTCTACTCATTTTTGTCCTTTTAATTCCTAAATTAATTCTGTAAACAGAATGTAGTACAAGACATGTAGTCACAACATGACAAATTCTTAGCCTTCTTCATTTCTGTTTATTTTTTTCATGTTAAACATTTTCTTTGAAGCAAGTAGAAGCTCTGCATCTTATGATAAGTCTCTGGAGTACAGAGGAAATGAGAATCTGGCAAACACCTCTAATGAAGTAAGCAATCATTTGAATTATTTTTTGTTTAGGTAAAATATAAATGATTATAATTTTGACTTGAACAAAATTCAGCATTTATTTTATCAGTATGCATTCTGACAATGCATTTTTTAAATACAACAAACAGCAAAGCCCCCCCCCCAAAAAAAAGAAAAGAAAAAAAGGGAAAAAAAAATAAGTGAACCAAAATAGGTATGGCAAATATTAAGAACCTTACTTATTTTCTAGATAAAAAAAGGGGAAACACTGTTGATGCTTCATACATGGTAAGTTTTCAATGCATTTTATCAATTAAAACACTAAACAAACACTGTTACTTTATCCTATCACTATTATAGTAAACTAGAACGAACTTTAGGTCAAAAATCCAATTTCCTAGAACGATTTGTTAAATGTTTGATTCTCTAAAGGCCTGTTCTTATACTCCTTCTGTTATACACTCCTTCTGGTGATTTTTGTCTTGTGCAAATTCACGACTCTACAATTTACAGTAATGATACATTATAAGTAAGACTTTTTTTTTTAAAGATTTTATTTTATTTATTTGACAGAGAGACAGCCAGTGAGAGAGGGAAACAAGCAGGGAGAGTGGGAGGGGAAGAAGCAGGCTCCCAGGGGAACAAGGAGCCCAATGCGGAGCTCGATCTCAGGACCCTGGGATCATGACCTGTGCCGAAGGCAGATGCTTAATGACTGAGCCACCCAGGCGCCCCTATAATGAAATTAATAGTTCATATTCAAAAATGACCTTTTCCACATATCCACCATCTGAGTTACTGATTAATTGATTAAATTCCATTTGTATTCTTTCTAAAACAGGAATTTAAGGTGGTTCATCTGTTTCCTGGGTTGGAAGGGGGTTATTTTCTTGAACTTGGCAAAAAATTGCAAATTTTCTGACTAGGACTAAGTATAAACTATGGCCACAAAACATATATGTATCCCATTTTTCCTTTCTACCTCTCTTACTTTTTCACTTCCTCTCACCCTCCTTCCCACTACCTATGCCAAGCTCTCTAGCTCATGGAAAGGGAATTGTTTGACTAACATGGCACTCTAGCCTAAAGTGTTTCTAGAAGTATGTATATATTCCAGCAAATCTATCCCTAAGACTCAAGTGAAGATCCATGTCAAGATCTTCTCTGAAGGGAATGAGATTTTACCCTAATTGCAAGCTAACAAGTGAGCCTGCCAGTTTCATAGGTATTGATGCAAGATACAAGACTCTTGGCACAGAGACAAAGGACTTTATTACTTGGAATAGAGCAGACACCATTAACTTCATGTTTGCATTGTTACCTGAGTCCCATGGACCTGGGTGAAGGGCAACCAAGGAGGATGTGTGTATGCAGTGGGGTTTGAGGAAAGTTGAGGAAACATGAGCTTAGGAAACTTCATTCCTTTAAAGTGGCTGTAAGCAAACCTGCTCAACCTTTGCCACAAACAGAAGTATCTCTTTATTATCTTGGAATGCAAACAAACCTCCCTTCTGCCCCAGAGGAAGACCCTATCTCTAACTAATGGTTATTCCCATACAAGTATCTGTGAAAAGATAGAACAGAACAAAAGGTGTCACAAGACATGTGGAAATGGGAGAGACCCTAAGAATTTTATTATATTGCCCAACTAGTGGCAGAGATGATCCTGTTAGTAAGAGTGTATATAGAGACATGAATTTATGTCCTCTGGTGTATGTTTGCATGCTATTTTCATCTTAAGCAAAAATAATTGAAATGCAGAAGTATAATTAAAGTTGTTATGATAAAACTGACAGAGATGAAATAGTAATGCCCAGTACTGGTGAGAATTTAGAAAAACAGGTACTTCTGCTAATGTTAGTGCAATTGGGCACAGTTTTTGAATGGAAAATTTGTCATTATGTATCAAAAGTCTTAAAATGTGTGTGACAAATGCTCTAGGAATTTTTCCAAACAAATCAATACAGATATGGACCAAAACAGGAATATTTATTAGTTATGTTTTCTATAAAAACAAGAAAGTAAGAATTACTTATATCATAAATAAAAATGGGATGATTTAAGCAAATGCTAGTTCACTCATATAATGTACTATAATATATAAAATAAAAACCATTTTATGGAAAAATTCTTATCTCCATTATAAAATATTCACAGTGTAAGGCTAGAGGCTACAAAGCAATGTATACTACAGTATTTTTTTTAAAAGGAAGTATATATCTTTGTATGCATGTGAATATATAAACGTAGAATTACTGAGAAATTACCTACTAAAATGTTTATGTTAATGGTGATTGAAATGAAAAATTGAAATTACTGTTATCTGTTAAATTTATTTGCTTTAGGCTTTTCTGCTTTGCTAAGATTTTTATATTATTTTTAATAATATGTGTTATTTTATAATTAGAAATATGTGTTTTTTAACTTTTAATTCAGACTTTCTGATGTGAACTAGAGTATTATTCCATGACATAGAGAATACAAGATTGTTAATTTATCCTGTATTTCTACTAAATGGTTGGTTATAACAAAGACATACGAGGTCAGACACTGTCTTTAGATTATACCTCACCATCCATCTTGGGTATAAAAATGGTGTTGAAAAAAATAATAATAAATGTAGAATAAAAATATATGAATTATTTCATAAATTACATTTTCTTCTCAGAAACAAAATATACTTCTGATCAAAGTTACTGATCGAGATATCAAAATGTCCAGTATTTTAAATGCCAATGTTAAAGGAGAAAATATACTAACAATTGGAGTTTTGATTTTCATATTGGAAAAAAGGACTGTTTATACTTCCATAGAATTGTTTTATGGAAAGTGCTTACACATGGCAGCTTAGAGCATTATGTCATCATTTAGAATCAAATCACAAAAATTATAAAATTAAGCTAGTTTATATTTTTAAAACTATAAAATATATGAATTTTAAATATTCGCAAGTGAAAAAAAGGCTTTTTCTATTTTCGGTACCATGAATTTTAATTACAATACATACTTTACTACACCTTTGCCCATATACCCAATCTAATGTATTATTTTCTATTTTTTAGAAATTATCAATAAATCATGCTTAGTCTTACATAATTGATTCAAAGTTAAAAAAAATAGTGTTTACTAGTAAAATGGGAAATATTAAAATTTATAGTATACTACAGATTTTAAAAATTAATTTTAAAATAAAGTTTTAATAAAATACTGATTTAAATATTAACTTTAAATCACATCAGATTTGCTATAAAATGATAAAATTAATTTTTAAATTCCTTACTGTGTTCAGAAATTATATATAATTCTGTAGGAAAGATCTTGGTATGTACACAAGACAGAGAAAGCATGAATGTTTGGAGCACGGTTATTAAATGTGAATATTTTTTTAAACAAAAATATACATCCTAAGTACAACAAAAACCTCATCTACCAAATCTCTTATCTTCAACTCTTATAAAATTCATTGTTTTATGTGGTGAGCTAATGTGTTTTGCTTCCCTCACCCACCCCCCGAGATGCACACTTCACTCGTTTTCCCATACTTCTGCCCTAGCAAGCTGTCCTCTGTGAATGACATCCCAATAGCATACTCAGTGAGATTTCATTCAGCCACGGTGGCAGTATTTACCCCATGGAAGCCCAAACATGCTATAATTCAGAGGTTTTTTTTTTCCCCCTTCTATTTCCAAGAGCCAGAGGCTAAAGATTTACCAGCATAAGGCTCTACCTCATATGTATACCCCAGGCTATTAGTTACATAAATTATCAAAAAGTTTAAGGTGAGAATTAGCATTTTAAGTGTGTGTATATGTGTGTGCGTGAAACTGAAAGGAAATCGAGGGAATTGCCTGTTGATGAGAATCCCCACTACCCTTCTCCCAATAGAAAAAAGCAGTGTTTGATGAGATGGAATTTAAGATGATGCACAATGAAATGGGAGAATTCCTGAACAAAAGAAATAACTGACTGTTATTTGGTAGTGTATTAACTCGAGTGAAGTATTGGGAAAATTGAGAGAATGTTAAAGGAAAAGAACTCTAATCTTTATAACAGGGGAAATAAAATACGGTATTCTTGTCATCCTTACTAGTTCCTCAGTATTTACTGAATCAAATCCAGCTTCCCCTCCTCTCTGGAATTTAATAGTTAGAGGTCTGCTATAGTATCAATTACTTGAAGGACTATGTAGAGTTATTAAGGTATTGGGAAGGACAAGGAAACAAATATTAATCAAAACTCTTAGTAGTAATTCTTACTGTTTAAAAAATACATACCTAGAACAAAAAGGGTAGATAATCTCTTTTACCACATTAACACTGAAGCTTTTTTTTTCAAATTAATATCCTTCAACATATAATGAACAGTAACTCCACGGTTTCTGAAGTTATGTGCTTATCAAAGAAAAAAAAATATCTCCAGTTAAATACTTTCCTCCTTGTAACAAAAGCTGTAGTGAAGATATATCACAAACAGATGGTGCAGAGGATGTGAGCCGGCTGGATGATGGCAGGATAATATCACTAAACCAGAATAAATTCCTGCTTGAGCCTGAGGATGGAACTGCTCAGAGAAATAGATAAGAAGCCAACATATTGGGGTTGGAAACACAGACATATCTGCTTAATATCCAAGTAACAGATCTCACATTATCAGGAAAGGTTGAGGATGGAATTGAGTTATAAGATAGGTCTAAGAGAGCAGGAGTCACATTCTTACTGCGATAGTAATGTAACGGCAATCCCAAGGAACTCTGTAGAGCCATGCAACCCTGCAAAGCTTTAAATAAATGCACATCTACAAATTCCACCAAGCACTCCACAGCTTCTGCAAGCCAGGATTGCTTAACATATGGCATGTGGGCATGCAGACCCTTTTATATGTGTAGATCTATATGCAAAAATGAGGAGGAATGTGGAATTGAAATGTGGTAATTGTCCTTTTGTGCTTGCTCTTTTGGGTGTGCCTATGTGTGTTAAGGATTAATGTGGGTGAGAAAGGAAGTAAGAAGTCAGGAGGCCTGGTTCACTCTAATCACCTACTTGTTGACTCCAATAGCAAAAAATTGTACATTCGTATGCAGTGATGCTTCCCTTACTGAAATACAAGGCTAATGAAAAGCAAATAATGTTCAGTTGTGCAGAAGTTTAAATATAACATCAATAGAGTTTTAGAAAGGTTAGGTTTAAGATGTATATTTTTGCATGATTTATCATACAATTGAATTTTGAAGTAAAAATGTACATATTAGAGATCTGAGATTTCAGCATGAATTCAACTGAAAATAACTTAAAACAATTTATATATTTTATATTCCAAATCTTTTAAACTCAAAACATCAAACAATATGGTTTAATTTAAAAAAATGAGGCTATCATTAACTCATTTAGATTATTCATTCTCTCACTGACAGCTATATCTTAAATCATGTTATGATTCTATTCACGAAAATCCGTGATTTAAATTTTTTTTAAGTACTTTGATGGACATCAATATATTTTAAAACTCGTCAGTGCATATTTGAAAATGAAAGATGCTGTTAAGTTAGTATTTGGAGAAATTGAAAGAAAGAAATTTCAAGAGGCAGAGTCTGACAAAATGAATCACGAAAACAATCTGTTTTTAAGTATAAGATAATTTAAAAAGCCTAAAGATTGATGAGCAGTGCCATGCAAAAGTGTTAATTGACTACAGTAAATATTATGTGTAAGGCACAGAGCAGTTGATGGTGGGAGTGTCGAGAACTTTTTAAAAAAATTGTATTTTTATTGAAGTACAGCATACGTATAGAAAAGTGCTCAAATCACAATTACACAGCTTGATGAATGTTTGATGTGGGAGAAACCCACATAACCAGCACTTGGATCAAGAACCAGAATATTTCCAGCCTCCAGAGTTCCAACTTATGCACTGTTCGATCACGACATCTACTCCCAGAAGTAACCTGTACCCTGAATCCTGCCACTGTGGATTAGTTTTGCTGAAAACATGTTCCTTTTCAAATCTCTCTTCTCATTCCATTCTTCTCTTCCTCTTTTTGCTCATCACTGTAACATTTATACAGCATTTACCACATGCCAAGAGCCCTACATACATTGTGTTATTCAGTCTTTAAGACAACCCTATAGAAAAAAAAATTAAATTTAAAAAGCAATCCTATAAAATAGATATCATCATTATTACCTACAGTATATAAATGAAGAAATTGAGGCTTAGAGTATTTAAGTAAATATCCAGTAGTAAGGGTAGTAAAAAAAAAAATCTTAGACTCTTATCACTCAAACTTTAAGACATCTCACTAACAGCACCCACCTTGTTTCTACCTGAGTAGTTTTACTCCTACAAAGCTTTAATTTTGGGGGGGGGGAATTATCAATACACGGGCACAGAAGCTAAAATATTGATTGTTATAGCATCTGCCTATACACACAAATGCACATATCTATATGTAATATATATACATATATAAATTTCATTGCAGAGTTTATGTACATTTGGGGATATGAGAGAACACATTTTTGGAGAAAGAGTCACATAAGTTTTCTGTTGAGAATCACTGCAGCACTAAATCAGTATTTCTGATGGAAATGTGTATATGTCAAGGCAGAAAAAAAATGGTTGAAAAAGACTGGTCTAACAAAAGAGAATGACACATTATAGTCAGCTAAGGTATAATTCAGACCCTGAATTCTATGGTAGGATGTAAAAGAAGTATAATGTAGCTCAGCAAAGTGAGCATTTAGTTCTGTTGGGGTGGATGTGGGTAGATTCAGGAAGTCTTCAAAAAAAGAAATTATTTTTTTACTAGTTCTAGAAGGGATGATAGTGTTAAAAATGAGAGTATTTGAGGCAGAGAAATTAATTAGCATGATTAGGCACACAGGGCCACAACTTGGGGGAACTGCAAGTAGTAAGGTGTGGATAAATTTGAAATAGAAAATGTAGAAAGGTCCACTATAAGGCTGTGGATTTTCAGAACATAGCTCCCAAACAGGTGGCCTCTTTGAACTAAAAGAAAGTCATGTCTAAATGCAGTGTGGCATCCTGAATTGGATCTTGGAACTGAAAAAAAAAAAGTGGAAAAACTGGCAAAACCCAAGTAAAGTCTGAGTTTAGGTCATATTAATGTACTATAGTTTTGACAAATATAACATAGTTTTATAAAACGTTAACATTAGGGATGAAGGATGGATGGAGAAGGAACTCTGTGTACTATTTATGTAACTTTTCTGTAAACCTAAATTTATCCCCAAATTAAAATTTTATTCAAAATTTAAAAAGAGGGTTAGGTGTCAAACAGATAGCTTTTTCATTTTGTTCTTTCCTCTTACCTTACCTTGGGCATATATTGACTTGCTCCATGGACACTTGAAGGAGGAAAATAGCAGAATAAACCCTTTACTAACAGGAAGCAACAAAGGAACTTTATGTAGCTGCTGCATCCTATCATTTTGTTCCTTCCCACCTTCTCCCACCACTTTAACCTAAGAACAGCAAATCTTAAAAAGGAGCTGAGGAATGTGTTTGTCTTAATCAGCTCTGATGACTATTACAAAATACCACAGACAGAGTGGTTTAAACAACAGGAATTTATTGCTCACAGTTCTGGACACTGGAAGTGCAAGATCAAGGTGCCAGCAGGACTGGTATCTTCTGAGGAGTCTTTCCTTGGGTTGCAGATATCCTCATATGGTCTTTCCTCAGTGTGTGTGGGGAGGGAAGGTGGGAGGAGACAGAGAGAGAGCATAGACTCTTCAGTTTCTTTTTAAAAGGGCACTAATCTCATCATGAGGACCTCATCCCTCATGACCTCATCTAAATCTGATAACCTCTCAAGGTCCCATCTACAAATATTATCAAATTGGGGGTTAGGGCTTCAAAATAAGAATTTAGGGGGAGAACACAATTAGTCCATAACAGTGTTAGGGCAAGGCTTACTGGGCAAATGGAGATAGATTACCTGACAGTAAGACCAGAGCCTCTCTACCCCAGGAGCATTCCCACCCATGCCAAACTCAGTAAAGGACAGTCACTGACCACCAAGTGTTGTCTCCTCCTGCCAAGTGTCAGGTTGGTAAACATAAGCACACAGAAATAAAAGATGTTTGAGGAACATGACCCAAAGGAGGATTAATGAACTAAAAAAAATATATATGCATAACCATCTTTTATATTGAATAACTCTGTGATTGGTGAGGTGAATCATGCAGATGAGTTGGTCCCAAGCACATATCCATAAAAATCTGTTGCAGAATTGCCCAGAGTTATATATACAGGAAAAGACCTAAGGGAAGGTAAGTTTCTACAGGGGCTGATGTGGCTCTCTGTCTCAGACATTATCTTCAGTAACTATGTTGTGTCATGTATTCTGACTATACTTAACTCATTTTGAAATCCTTAATAAGAAAATATTGTTGCCAAATCCAAGCATTGTTTGTGTCTAATGCTTTTATCAATCTGGGCCTACCAGTGACATTTGTTGATAACAATGGCCACTGAGATAAAAGGTTTAACCACAATTGATAGGTTGAAATAGATACATAGAGCTTTACTTCCAGTTAATACCAAACCATTCCTTTAGAGGCAAACATGGAACAATCCTGAAAGTCAAACTTTAATATCTAAAAAATAAACATCCTATAGATTATGCTCTTTAATGACAATGTAGTAAAATATTAAATTGAGGGGGAAAAAACTAAAAAATTATTTCTGTTTGGAAACAAAGTATATACCATTATATTAAGGGATAGCATAAGGCAAATTAACAAACATTTAGAATTTAAAAAAAAAAAGGACAACAGATTGAAATAAATACATAGAAAAAAAACCAGTGAACTGAAGAACAATAACCATACACACAAAAATATGTAACAAAACTGGAAGATAATTCTTTAAAAATATTAATAAGCTTTTTGAATCTTTGGCAAAGCTGGTGCAAGAAAAGAATAAAAGAAAAAATCAGAATGAAAATAGATACTGCTTCAGAGAGAAGAATAATCAAAAACAATTGCAAGGATATTATGAAAACTAAGTAGTAGTAGTACATTTGAAAACCTAGATGAAATGGATAATTTTCTGGGAAAATACATAATTTCAATATTGGAATAATAATAATAATAAAAGCTGAATAGATCAGGGACTATGGATTTCACAATTCCAGAGCATTCAAGAAATAATAATAGCCAACACTTGTGTAACATTTACATGTGTTAAGCACCTTTCTAAAACCTTTACATATATTAGTATTTCTTCCCAACAATTCTAAGCATTAGATGTTGTAATTGTTCCCATTTTACAGATAGAAAACTGGAGTCACAAACTGGTGAGTTGCCTATAGTCACACAGCCAACAAGAGGCAGAACAGTGATTTTATTGAAGGTCATATCACTCTCATCTTAAATACTCTATATTACTGTCTCTCTAAATTGAAATACCTTAATTTATTGATTCTAAGATGCATTTTTTCACATTTTAACATCTCCAAAATCAGGATACATTTAACACTGAAAACACCATTACTTCCCATTGGCCTGGTACATTTTTTTAAAATATATCATAAACTTAGATGTTATTTTCATGAAAGGAAAAAAAAAGCAACTATCAGATTTCAGTCAATCATTTGAGGAAGGAATATGAGTCTTAGTTATTTTCAAAAAAACTTTTTTTTTGAAACTTTCTAATGAAATCAAAAAGTGTTAGAATCAAAATTTACAGATGGCATCAGTGTCTTTGAAGAAATCATAGAGGTGAGAATGCTGCATCACCAATGCTTTTGTAGGCACAAAGGCTGGTGTTATGCAGAAAACACAGGCAATGATGACTCAGTCAAAGCCTAATCATATATATCTCTAAATAAGTCTGAAAGAATATTTTCAAAAGATTTAAAATACTCAGGGATAAGAAATTCATTGTGTAACTTTTTTTCTTTTCATAGTATATATAAATGTACATTTTACAATTGTTGATATCTTGGCTATAATGAAATGTGGTAATAGGCAAAGATTTCAATCCACATGACAGAGACTTTCACCAAATATCTATTATCCCTTTTTCCTTTAGTGATTGAATTACTTTGCTCTACCTGTTTCTGCCTCCTCTCTCAATTTTGAGTATACTGAAACCAACTAAGACTACAGTTCCCAGCATCCCTTGAAGCTAAATGAGATCATGTGACCACATTCTGGCCCACGTTTGTGGTGGAAGTGGTAGTGCAACTTCTAGGTTGTACTCCTGAGGGGAAGTCAGCTGTCTCATTTCTTTTCTCACATTCCTGTTTACTGGAATGTGGCAGCATTTCAAGCATCCATTTGAGACTGTGAGATGCCAGCCACATTCTGAGTTTGTGGAATCACAGATAGAAGGAGCCAACTCTGTGTCTTACAATGAATGTGACAAGTAAGTACTAAAGAAACGCAACTAAAGATTCCTGAGTTTTGATTGGTGGAAAAAGTGAAGGCTTTTTTCTCCTAGAAGTCTATATTTTATCTAGAGTTTATATGTTAATTAGGATTTATGTGTTCTGAAATTTACTATCAAAGCATAAGAAACCAAGAAATAGATTTTCAAGAGAAAGAGATATTTTCTAAAAAACAATATTTTTCAACTTTAGTTACACAGAAAACAGACTAAGTTGAGATCACAGCCACTGAGTTGATACTCTAATAAAAAACCAGTATCTTGCATCAACATGGATGGAACTGGAGGAGATTATGCCAAGTGAAATAAGTCAAGCAGAGAAAGACAATTATATGGTTCCACTTAATTATGGAACATAAGGAATAGCATGGAGGACATTAGGAGAAGGAAGGGAAGAGTGAATGGGGAGGGGGAAATCAGAGGGGGAGATGAACCACGAGAGACTATGGACTCGGAAACAAACTGAGGGTTTTAGAGGGGAGGGAGGTGGGGGGATAGGCTAGCCTGGTGATGGGTATTAAGGAGGGCACGTATTGCATGGAGCACTGGGTGTTATACGCAAACAATGAATCATGGAACACTGCATCAGAAACTAATGATGTACGTAGGGCTACTAACATAAACACACACACACACAATATCTTAACCTCTATCTTGCCCTGATGAAATTATGAAGGCTTTAAAATATCTGAAACTTTGTCAGAGACATGGGAAGAAGAACTCTAAAAGGAAACATTTTTTCTCAATTGCTATAAAGTATAATTTATTATTAACTTTGGCAGGCTTGTATATGGTGTGTATGTGTGTGTGTGGGTACATGGCACACACATGTGCATGTGGGTGGGTATGAGACAGAACTTAGATTTAATAAAACATGTTTTAAGGTTTTAATTTAGCTTAATATTTCTAGTTTTAAAAATAGAGCCTTTTCATTCCCCCCTCCACCAAAGAAAGCACGTTGTTTTACAACATACCTTAAGGAAATTAGATGTAAGATTTTACTGAAGAGCTTATCTTGGCAAAATTAGAGTTGGGGCATTTCCAAGTTCCCACATGGAATATAAATTCTCATGAGAGATGACCTTTTCATTTGGAGTCAGATATTTGGCTAATATGAGGAGTCAGTGGATGAAGAATTACATCAAAAACACATGAAGTTTAATAGGCAAAACTTACCAAACCATAATGAAATGCCAGTGAATTACTTTGTTCCTTAAATTAATTATTGTAAAAAGGAACTCATTTTTATTTGCCTCAAAAAGTGCATGTTTTAGAGTAGAAATTATAACAGCTGCATATAAAAACAACCATGTTTTTATAAATGTAACTCTTTTTAGGGATCATATTAATATTAGCTATAATATTATGGATCATGATATTTGCAAAGTGCTGGAACTGATTAAGTACTTTGCATACATTTATGTTAATATTTTCATCTAACAATTTCTCAAGATGGGAAACTGAAGTACATAGAAATTAACTTGCCCAGGGTCATACCAATAGAAATGATAGTGATACAATTAAAAATCAGGTCCAAGGGGCGCCTGGGTGGCTCGTGTTTTGCCTTGGCTCAGGTCATGATCCCAGAGTCCTGGGATCTTGCCCTACATCCGGGCTCCTTGCTCAGTGGGGAGTCTGCCTCTCCCCTCCCTCTGCCTGCCACTCCCCTTGCTTGTTGCGTGCGCTCTCTCTCTCTGTCAAATAAATAAATAAAATCTTAAAAAAAAAAATCAGGTCCAAATCCAGTCTCTTTCTTCTGTATCACAAGATTCATGTTTTGACTAAAAGCCAAATTCGAAGATATGAGGAAGTTTAGTATATTTAAAACGAGAAAGGGGATTCTAGATTGAGTGAAATACCTAAGGATTGCCCAGCCAAGGTACAGGATATACACACATAAGTACATTTATTTAATGCTGCCCAAATATTATCTTAATCTAACCTTTCTATACATTTAACTGTTCATATACTTTCTGGCTATCTGAAAGCAATCACTCACCTATAGACAGATAGGATTTTGTACTTGTTTTAGTAATTAGCTTTCCTCTTTCGGGCTTTACATGTAAGCTATATAAATGTTTTTATGTATGTGTTTATACAAACATACTCAAAGATATTAAAATAACAGATGATGCTAGTTATTGTCTAGAATTTTATCAAAAGAAAGTACAGGGGCGCCTGGGTGGCACAGCGGTTAAGCGTATGCCTTTGGTTCAGGGCGTGATCCCGGCGATCTGGGATCGAGCCCCACATCAGGCTCTTCTGCTATGAGCCTGCTTCTTCCTCTCCCACTCCCCCTGCTTGTGTTCCCTCTCTCGCTGGCTGTCTCTATCTCTGTCGAATAAATAAATAAAATCTTTAAAAAAAAAAAAAGAAAGTACAATATGTGAGAAAAAGAACATAGACATTAGTGTGGATTTGTTTTATTAGAAAAGGACATTTCTTCAAAGATAGTTCCAACTGTATCTTGGGATAGAGGACATAGCTGAAAGCTAATATATCTATATTATAACAGGACAGCCCATTTAAAGCAATTTGAGGCTCATTGAGTACATTGAAATGACTTTTTAAGATTATGAAACCTGCCTTGTCTTGCCAAGGACAAATGAATGGCCTGCTACTCAACCAACTGTGTTGTTTCATATAAGGATTAACATCCCTCCACCTAAATCATTAGCTTATAAAATTGAAGACAGTTTTTTGGCAGAAATTAGCTGAGGTTCCAGGTGGTATCTCTCTGCATTTTTATTGGCATGACAATTAAAACCACCTCTAATAATCAGAACATTATATTAAAAAATAAATATCATTGTTAAGTAAATATAAAGGGTTTAATATATCTGTGCTTTTTTGGTTCTAATATTAGGTGGAAACTTTTATCAAGAGATTCTGATATTCATCAATGATATTTTCACATATTAATGGCTCTACTATCCATAATTCTTCAGGAAAAATTGTTAGTCTTCTCATATCCTATTAATATTTTATATTTGTGCTTTATACCAAGATAAAAAAAATATCCTCTTCTATCAGTTTAATAGACTATTTTTTAGAGCATTTTTAGGTTCACAGAAAACCTAGTGGATTTTTAGGGCAGTGAAACTATTGCATATGATACTATAAATGGTGGATTCTTCTCATTAGTCATTTGTCAAAACCCAAAGAATATACAATACCAAAAAGGAACCCTAATATAAACTATAGACTTTGGTGATAATAATGTGCCAATGGAGGTTCCTTGATTGTAACAAATGCACCACTGTGGTGCAGAATCTTGATAGTGGCAAAGGTTATGTGTGGTGTGGGAGTGTAGAGGGTGTATTAGGGGGTAAATAGGAACTCTCAGTATTTTCCACTAAATTTTTCTGTAGTTAACAGAGCAGGATCTAGTGGAATTAATTCCAGGAACATAAATTTGGTTTACCATTTGAAAATCAACCAGTTGGAGATCATCACATTCATAGAAATTAATAGATCTTTTCAAAAGATATAGAAAAAGGTTTTGATAAAATTTGACACCCATTCATGACTTAGCTTTTAGCAAACTAGTGCCAGACAGAACTTCCTTAATTTAATAAAGTTTTCTATAAAAAACCTACAGATAACATCATTTATACTGATGGAATGTTACGTACAGACAGTCCCTAATTTAGAATGCTTTGACTTGCAGCTTTTTGACTTTATGATGATGCAAAAGATATAAGCAAGCATTCAGCAGAAAGCGTAATTCAAATTTTGATTTTTGATCTTTTCCAGGGCTAGTGATATGTGATATGATCAACACTCTGTCGTGATGCTGGGCAGCAGCAAGCTGCAGCTCCCAGTCAGACGTACCATCACAAGGGTAAACAACCGACACACTTATGACCATTCTGTACCCGTACAACCATTCTGTTTTTCACTTTCAGTACAATATTCAATAAATTACATGAGCTATTCAACACTTTATTATAAAACGGGCTTAGCGTTGATGATTTTGCCCAACTGTAAGCTAATGTAAGTGTTCTGAGTATGATTAAGGTAGGCTAGGCTAAGCTATACGTTCAGGAGGTTAGTTATATTAAATGCATTTTCAACTTACGATATTTTCAACTTATAGTGGGTTTATCAGGATGTAGCCCCGCAGTAAGGTGAGGAAGATCTGTACTTTTTCTCCGAATTGTGGAACATAGAAAATATGTCCACTATTACCATTTCTATTCAATACTTTAATGAAGGCTTTAGCCAGTTCAGGAGGCAAAATAAGAGAATAAAATATATAAATATAGGAAAGGAAGAAATAAAGCTATCGCTTTTACAAATGACATGATTGTATATATGAAAATACCCAGGTATTCATGAAAATACCCAAAACCCAAGTTTTGGAATTAAGCAGATTTAGTAGTGTTGCTGAATATAAGGTCAACAGGCAAATACTAATTTTTTCATATATAATGGCAAAAAATAATTTGAAAAAAAGAAGCAGTATCATTTAACAGAGTATAAAAGTACCTCAATTATCGGGGTGTCTGGCTGGCTCAGCCAGTGGAGCATGTGACTCCTGATCTCCTAAGTTCGAGCCCCATGTTAGGTGTAGAGATTACTTAAAAATATGCAGTGGTAAATCTAACAAAAGATGTGCAAGATTTATACTCTAAACCTAGAAAACATTGCTGAGAGAAACTAAAGGAGACAAATAAATGGGGTTTTATGACATTTTCATGGATTGGAAGCCATGTCAATTATCCCTACATTAGCTTCTGAATTCAATGATATCAGACTCTAAATTACAGCATGGGATTTTTGGGGGAGGGGATAGGTAGATATTGGCAAACTTTCTAAAGTTTATAAGACAATCAAAGCAGCTAGAATAGCCAAAGGAATCTTAGGTAAGAAGAAAAAAGTTATAAGAATGGCACTTCCAGGTATCAAACATAGTATAAAACTAAATTAGCACAATGTGGTATTGATATCAGGACAAGTGAATAGACTACTGAAAGAGAACAGCAAATGAAAAAAAAATGGACCCATACATGTAAGGTCACCAAATTTTAGACAAAAGATGCCACCACAATTTAGTGGGGAAAGCATGGTCTTTCCATGGTGCTATAGTAATTGGATAGCTATATGGGGAGAATGAATTTTGATTTTCTATCTTACTATACACAATTTACAATGGAGAATAGCCTTAGTGTGATCAATATAATTAATAAGATTTGTAGAAGAAAACATGCAGATATCTTCAGGACACTGTGTTAGGCAAATATTTCTTTAAAAGGATGCTAACAATGGATTGAACTTCAATAAAATTAAAAACTTCTGTTTATTGAACTTATGATTAAAAGAATGGAAAGGTATGATTAAAAGAATGAAAAGACCAACTACAGCCTTGTAGAAGATATTCTCAATATGTATACCTGATAAAGTCTTATATTCAAATGTATAAAGATTTCCTACTAATAAAAAAGAATAAGATAAGCAACCCCATTTTTTTCAAGATTTATTTATTTATTTAGAGAGCCTGCAAGTGGGGAAAACGGAGAGGGAGAGGAAGAGAATCTCAAGCAGACTCCCTGCTGAGCATGGAGCCCAATGCAGGGCTTGATCTGAGGACCCTGAGATCACAACCTGAGCCAAAATCAAGAGTCAGACACTTAAATGACTGAGCCACCCAGGCATCCCTAAGCTAAAGCCCATTTTTAAAAGCTGTGTAAAATGTTTGAACAGGAACTTCAGAGAAGAGAATGTCCAATTGGCCAATAAGCATATGAAACAGTGCTTATCCCATAGACCTTTGGGAATTGCAAATAAAAACCAAACGACCTACTAATGTACTCTTACCCCAATTTCTACAATGTAATATGGTTAACACAAACAAGATTAGTGAGGATATATGTGCATTTCTGGTGGAAGTTTAATTGGTGTTTGTTAGTATCTACTGAAGCTCATCATAAGCTTACTTAATAACCCTTAAATTCCACTTCTTGGTAAAAAAACAAGAGAAATATAATGATGGCCATCATGACACATGTAAAATAATGTTAGTTGCTCTACTTTTTAATAGCCACAAACTGGAAATTATCTGAATCATCAAGGTTAAAATTGATAAATAAATTGCTCTGTAATCATAAAATTAAATTCCATGTAATAATAAAAAGTAAAGAACACTTGCTTCATGCAAAAATTTGGATGAATGAATCTCAGTGTACTGATTGAAACTAAGTAGAAAACAGTATAAAACTGAATAATTCCATTCTAAAGTTCAAGAGTAGTGAAAACGTATCTATGGTGACTGAAGTTAGAATATGGGTATCCCTGTGAGAAGAAGAATATTGCTTGGAAAGTAAAATGAGGAAGCCTTCAGAAATGCTGAGATTTTTCTTTATCTTGATCCTTAATATCTACACAACTTATATGAGCTACACACTTCCCACTTTTATAGCTTACTGCATATATATTATACTTCAAAAAAGAAAAAAATATGAAAACAATTAGAATAGTATGGCAGTTGGCTGGACAGGAGATAATGATGGCTTAGACCTATGTGTGAGAAGTAGAAATAACCAGAAATGATTATATTGAAAAGTATTTTGAAAGTACTATCAATAAGACTGCTGATGGATGTAATCTAGAAAGTGAAAGAGCAATGAAGGCGACAGCACTTTTTTTTTTTTTTTTTAAATGGGTAGTGGCATCACTATGGAAATGAGGAGGATCAGAAGAGAAAAAGTTTCAAGGGAAGGGAGTATTGTGAATTTTAGGTATGTGTTAAACCTCCAACCTAGAAATCAGAGGTGACCTCAGGGGCTGGTGATATAAATTTGGTGACTTCAACACATAGAATGGAAAGCCACTGGATAGACGCATACCATATATTACAAAGATATGGTTAATTATATAATAAGTATATATTGATAGATGAGTAGATCAATAGAGAAGATAATGGAAGAGTAGCTAGGGACATAGGTTTTAGAATTAGAATCTTAATTCAATCTGTCTCCCATACTCACTAGCTGTATGATATGAGAAAATTGTGTAAGTTTTCCTTGCTTTCATTTCCCCACCTGCAAAGTGTCACATAACAGAATCTAACAAGTAGAAACAGGGTTAAGATAGGTATAGGGGTAAAGGAGACATACATTGTCCCTTTTACATTTTAAGTATTAAATAATAACTAACTATAGATATATAGATATATTTTAAAAAGCACAAAAGTGGGGCACCTGGGTGGCTCAGTTGATTAAGCATCCAACTCTGGATCTCCGTTCAGGTCTTGATCTCAGGGTTGTAAGTTCAAGCCCAGCTTGGAGCCTACTTTAAAAATAAAAAAGCACAAGAACAGATACGGGCAGTTGTCAAAAGAAAAAATAACAGCTAAAAAACTTGAAAGACTGTTCACTGTCACTTGCAAATAAAATAAATGCAAACATGCAAGTAAAGCAATAATGGTATATCATTTTCATTCATCGTATTAGTGAATTTTTGTTTATAGCAGTTTTATTCATAATTACCAAAAACTAGTTGCAACCAAGAAGTCCTTCAGAAGGTAAATGGATAAACAAATTATGGTACATACATTCATACAATGGGATATTATTTAGTGATAAAAAGAAATGAGCTATCAAGCTGCAAAAGACCTAGAACCTTTAGCAGATACTGCTTTTTTTAAGAAGCCAGTCTTAAAAGGCTACATAAGCATATAATACCAACTATATGACGTTCTGGAAAAGACAACACTGTAGAGATAGTAAAAAAAAATCAGTAGTTTCCAGTTCAGTGGGAGGGGGGAAAAGATTAGTAGGTGGAACCCAGGGGAATTTTGGGGTTGTGAAAATATTCTGTATGATACCATAATGATGGATTCATGACATTATGCATTTGTCAAAACCCATAAAATTGTATTGCACAAAGAAATAACCCCAATGGGAATTGTAGTGTTTAGTTAATAATAATGAATTGATATTGGTTCAGCACATGTAACAAATGTATTACACTAAGGCAAGATGTTAATAGAAAAATTGAGAGCAGAGGGAAGAAGTGGTATATGGGAACTTGCTGCACTATCTGTTCAATTTCCATAAACTTAAAACTGGTCTAAAAAAATAAAGCCTATTAATTATTGGTTTTCAAATAAGTCTTTTATGATCATAAAAACCAAAGCAATGTGAAGTAGATTACTCTCCAGTTGGGGGATATTTAATCTGGAAAAATCCATCATGAGAATCATCTGAGACCAACAATGTCCACGAAGAAGGTAAGCCTCTGCAAATTGCAGGCAGAACAAGTTCAGGTCTTCTTGGCTAAAGATGGTATGATGTAAAACCTAAAATTAAGGCCCCAAATTATGTGCTGTCTTAACACATGGTGAAACCAGGAGGGCCTTGAATGGCCTAATAACTACACATTCCCTTCTTACTCTGTCCCCAAAGATAAGGGCTCTAGCCAGAAAAACCTGCTAATCAAGGGGGATTTGGCAGAGTGCCTGGTTATCCTTGAGTAACAGGTTTCAGTTCCTCGCTGGCCTGCAGAATTATTCTAACAACCCAGACCCTCCCATGGGAACCAGAAGTCACCTTACCTTCTTGATACTACAAAGTTTGTTTCCCATAGTGCCTGATTATCCACTTTGTTCTTAAATCCAACTTGTGAGACTCTGTATGATATGCAGTGTCCTCCCTTGGCCTGTGAATATATATAATTATCAAACTGTTATCAATCTTATCTGTCCAGTGTTGGGAGTCATGTATTCAGCCATTTCCAGCCTTGATGGAATCCCTCCATCATCAATGGGATGAATGGGAAAAGATTAAAACAGGCAGGTCTTGTACTTGAGTAAACAGTGGGTGAGAGACTGGGACCCCAATGGAACTCAGGATACTCAAGATTCCTTCCAGTAATTGGAGAGAAGGAACAGAGGTCTGCCTTCTCTAAGCATATTGATATTACTAATGTACAATGCAGGCACCTGACAACTGGTAGAGTTGAGATGGCTTCTGCCACACATACTGGTAGCTACAAAGCTCTGGTGAAGTCCCTGGGCATGTGAGAATCCACCACGTAGCTCCAGAAGGTGTCTACCATACCTAATGCTCCCAGAAATGTCCTCAGTGTACGTATACGGATGAATGAGGTTCAAATGATGGCTCTCTCCCTCATAAAGGCTATTTTCATAACTTCTCTCTGATGCAAATCATTCCCTGCATTCCTAAGGCCTTTGTCCGTGTGAATTTTCTGGTGCTGAAAAAAGGCCTTTGGCTGAAGGTGTTCCCCACATTCACTGCGCTTACAAGGCCTGTCTGAGCTGTGAATTTTCTGGTGTTGAATCAGGAACACACATTTTGCTGAAGTCTTCCACACATAAGAGATTTCTCTGTTGTAAACATTTGATGCCAAATGAGATTGGACCCTTTGCTAAATCACATCCAATATTCATTTCATTCACAGGACCTTGTTGCAGGATGAACTCTCCAGTGTTGAATTGGGCTAGGGGTGTAGCTAAAGAATTCCCCACACTCACCCATTCATTTGGCCTTTTTCCATTGTGAATGCTTTGATGCTTAATGAGAGGGAAGATTTTCTATTAATAAAGCAGTTGCCACATTCAAAATGCCTTTCTCTACTGTGAATCCTCCAGTGCTCAATAAGTGCAGAGTTGTAGATAAAGGATTTCCTCCATTTGCTACAGTTGATACTTTTCTCCAGTGTCAACACTTTGATGTTGAATGAGGTGGAAACACTGGACAAAGAAATTCCCACAATTGCTGCACTTGTAAGGTGTTTCTCCAGTGTGAACTTCCCGATGTATGATTTATGCTGTATGGATTCATGGTTAAATAATTCCTTCATTCACCATATTTATAAGGCTTTTACCCAGTGTGCATTCTCTAGTGCTGAACAAGTATCTACTGTGATTAAAGTTTCCCCCATACTCAGTGCATTTGTAATGCCTTTGTTCAGTGTGAAAGGCCTCTTTCCACTTGGTGTTCCTGTGTGGCTCTCCATCCTTCACTATGAGTAACCTGATGTTTGAGGAGACCTCAGTTTGTTGGCGAATCCTCACCTTCCCCATATGTGAAGGACTTCTATGAACATGGACTCTCTAGTTCTTCAAATCTGAGATCCTGCACTTCTGAAGGGTTTCTTTCCACTGTGTAGTTTCTGGTGTGGTGAAGGTTTACACTAAACCAGAAACCTCTCTCACATACCAAATACATTATGATTGCCATCTGAATACACAGCTGGAAAGTACCTTTCAAGAGAGGACCACACATTGCAATGGGATGGACCTTCTGGTTAGACATATCTGCCTTGGGAGCCTTGACCTGTGACTCTCCGTGTACAAAAACATTCAGCTAAGAAGGTGCTTCTTCAGCCTTTACTCTACACCAATAACAGGTCAGGCCCCTCTAAGCTCTTCTTGCTATGGCTGGAATCGTATCTGATTGGTCAGGTACTATATTAGTCTCACAGGGTTGCCATTACAAATACCACAGACTAAGTAGCTGAAACCACAGAAATTTATTTACTCACAATTCTGGAGGTTGGAAGTTCAAGATCAAGGTGCTGGAAGGTTTGGTTTCTCCTTAGACTTCTCTCCTTGGTTTGCAGAAAGCCACCTTCTTGCTGTGTATTGACATGGCTTTTCCTCTATGTACCACTGATACCATTTCCTCTTCCTATAAAGACATCAGTCATGTTGGATTAGAGCCTCCCCCTTATGACCTTATTTATCTTTCTAAAGGCCCTATTTCAAATACAGTCACAGTGGGAACTGGGGCTTCAAAATACAGATTTTGCAGGGACACAAGTTAATCTGTAACAGGTGCCAAGAGCTCTCTCTGCTCCAGTTGGATAACTTCTAGGACCTGGAAGATGTAAGTCTTCTGCATGGTTCCTAAGTAGTTCTGCAATCATAAGAACCAAAAAGTAGCCAAAATGACCACCACAATACAGCTGGGTTTTTTTAAGATAGAATTTGGATGGGAAAGGGAGAATGTGCCCCATCCACAGTTCTGAAAACTATAAAATCTACATATTCTTCTGAAGATCCACTTGGCAAGATGTAGCAAATTTCAGAATTTTGCATACTTTTTTGAGTCAAAATAATAATTACATTTCCAGGAATTTGTTTCCAAAAAAATCTAATGGACATGCCCAGAGATTCGTTGATTTTCTCCTGCTTTCCTATATGTAACATGAAATTTGATATATAGAATACATGTAGGAATACATTTTGATAAGCAAATTGTTACATAACTCATATATCCCATACTGGAATACCACATCATTATTTGCAGTTTGTCAATATAATAATAGCTTGTGGGGGAAATAAAAGGAATGATATGCTAAAAGTAAATGATGTAATATGACCCTAAGATGTCTACACATTAAAAAATGCATTTTAGAGAGGAAAAAGTTTGTGTATGTGTAGTAGAATGTCCACAGAGAGGAACTTCTGTTGTTGTTGTTAAGCAAGTGAACTAGTAATTGTGGCCAAACTGAGTCTGAAGATCACGTCAGTTACTTTTTTTTTTTTTAACACAGATAACTTTGTTTTAGAAAAAATTATCAAGATAGTTACAAAAAAGCAAGATAACTACCCACCTAATACAGGAACAATAATTTCAAATGTAGATACTGTGGACTGAGATATAAAATGTACTGAAAATTGGGTTTATCTTCACCCAAACTTTGTCCTTGAAGAATTAGAGAAAATTTATTCCTAAATATTTAGATATTGAATTTTTTTCCCATATGGTTTTATTTTAGACAGAACAACACAAGATTTCAGGAAACATATTGAAAACGATGAGACTTGCCTTGTCTATGCCAAAGGGGGGGAAAAAGAAAGAGCACATCCTGTGAGTGAGGGTGGGGGTTTCCCCTGAAGGAAATGGCCCTTCCCACTGTCCTTCCTGCTATGGAGAGAATGGGTGTGTTTCGGAAAACAAGGAGAGAAAAAACTCTTTCCACTGTCTAGGGCCAAAAGGCTGAGAGTCTTTGTGGTAAATGGGTCCAGAGAGTTTCCTTAGTAATGTGTGGGAGTAATAACTAGTTATCTGACACATGGAAGTGATCAGGAGATAGCAGTGGCCCTCAGTCTGTGTCAAGGTCCTTTGAATTCGAAGAGTTACATTGCTATTGCCAATGAAATACCTACCTCTTTCTGGTTATTAAGATCAATTACTCCTGCTAGGATGGAGACTCCTTTCCTTGCCTGCTGTCAGTGCTCTTTTGGTAAATGTTTAATAGCCAGTTCTGGGTGTAGGGGTAGGATCCTTGATTTGTAGCATTTGCAGTTTCCACGGTGCAACCACTACTATTTTGGCTGATTTCAAGCTACTAATGCTAAGTTACATGTTGAGAAGGGACGCACATAATTGGCTCTGGCAGCCAGTGTGAGCCTGCTGGTCTCCTGGCATGAGAAGCTTGAAATAAAAGAAGAAGATGGAGAAGAAGGAGAAGGAGAAGCACCTTGAAGTGACAGAATAGCAGCAATAATTTAACATTGAATGGGAATATTCCTGTGCCCTATTGTAGATGCACTGCCTTTCTGAGAATCGTGATCTCTGGAATTGTCTCTGCAATTTAAATTTGCAAATTAAATTTGCAGGGACAATTTTCCCAAGTAAGTCCCAGAGAATGGTGGTAAGCTGGGTTGCTCCTTCTTCTACCCCTTAGTTCATGGACCTATAAACTCCACCTACTGGGGATGCACCACCATATAATGGTAATTGATTTAGGGTACATACTGCATCTTAGAAAATGGTTCCCTATGCTTGCAGTATCTTATCTCCAGGTTTGTGCTTTAAGGGTATTGTTAAAAGGTCATTTCATTGATCTAACATACTGTCAGTTTATTTGATAGAACCAGTGGATCCCCTAGTCATATGCCCACTATTGTATCTCATTTGCCATGAAGTGTGACAAGGCAGGCTTAATATTCTTTCAGCCTGATTAAACTTTAGAAAAGCTCTAGGCCTTCACCTCCCTTTTCTTATAGCATTTACTTTAGAAAAGTTATAAATTCTTTCTATATCCCTTTGACATGTAAATGTTTATATTTTATTTCATTTTTAAAAAATGACATTTTTTTGAATGTGTAGATTGCTCTAGGTAGCATTGACATTTTAACAGTATTTGTTCTTCCAATCCATGAGCATGGAATATTTTTCCATTTCTTTGTGTCTTCCTCAATTTCTTTCATAAGTGTTCTGAGGTTTTCAGAGTCCAGATCCTTTACGTCTTTGGTTAGGTTTACTCCTAGGTTTCTTATGGTTTTTGGTGCAATTGTAAATGGGAACTAATTCCTTAATTTATCTTTTTTTCTGTCTCATTGTTAGTGTATAGAAATGCAACTGATTTCTGTACATTGATTTTTTGCAATTGATTTCTGTGCAACTGATCTCTGTGCATTGATATCCTGACATGTTGCTGAATTCCTGTATGAGATCTAGCAATTTGGGGGTACAGTATTTGGGGTTTTCCACATAAATGCAATCCCTATCAAAATACCATCAACAGTTTTCACAGGGCTGGAACAATTAGTCCTAAAGTTTGTATGGAACCAGAAAAGACCTTGAATAGCCAGAGGACTGTTGAAAAAGAAAACCAAAACTGGTGGCATCATAATTCTGGACTTCAAGCTCTATTACACAGCTGTAATCATTGAACACTACATCAAAAACTAATGATGTACTATATGCTGGCTAATTGAACTTCAGGAAAAAAAACCACAAAGCTGTAATCATCAAGACAGTATGGTACTGGCACAGAAACAGACACATAGATCAGTGGAACAGAAGAGAACCCAGAAATGGACCCTCAACTCTATGGTCAACTAATCTTTGACAAAGCAGCAAAGACTATCCAATGGAAAAAAAACAAACAAACAACAGTCTCTTTAACAAATGGTGTTGGGAAAATTGGACAGCCACATCCAGAAAAATGAAACTGAACCATTTCCTTACACCATACATAAAAATAAACTCAAAATGGATGAAAGACCTAAATGTGAGACAGGAGTCCAGCAGAATCCTAGAGGAGAATATAGGCAGCAACCTCTGTGACCTCAGCTGCAGCAACTGCTTGCTAGACACATCTCCAAAGACAAGGGAAACAAGAACTACTGGGGCTTCATCAAGATAAAAAGCTTCTGCACAGCAAAGGAAACAGTTACCAGAACTAAAAGGCAACCTACCGAATGGGAGAAGATAGTTGCAAATAACATATCAGATAAAGGTCTAGTATCCAAAATCTATAAAGAACTTATCAAACTCAACAACCAAAGAACAAAGAATCCAGTCAAGAAATAGGCAGAAGACATGAACAGACATTTCTCCAAAGAAGACATACAATTGGCCAACAGACACAAGAAAAAATGCTGCACATCACTCGGCATCAGGGAAATACAAATCAAAACCACAATGAGGTATCACTTCATGTCAGTTGTAGAATGGCTAAAGTTAACAAGTTAGGAAACGACAGATGTTGGTGAGGATGCAGGGAAAAGGGAACCCTCTTACACTGTTGGCGGGAATGCAAGCGGGTACAGCCACTCTGGAAGGCAGTATGGAGGTTCCTCAAAAAGTTGAAAATAGAGCTACCCTATGACCTAGCAGTTGAACTGCTAGGTATTTACCCCAAAGATGCAAATGTTTTGATCTGAATGGGCACCTACACCCCAATATTCATAGCAGTAATGTCCACAATAGCCAAACTACGGAAAAAGCCTAGATGTCCATGGACAGGTGAATAAAGATGATGATGATGATGATATATATATCTATATATAGATATCTATATATAGATAGATATATATGAATATTACTCAGCCATCCAAAAAGATGAAATCTTACCATTTACAATGACGTGGATGGAACTGGAGGGTATTATGCTAAGCGAAATAAGTCAATAAAAGGAAGACAATTATATGGTTTCTCTCATATGCGGAATTTAAGAAACAAAACAGGATAACAGGGAAGGGAGGGAAAAATAAAATAAGACAATCAAAGAGGGAGACAAACCATAAGATACTCTTAACTATAAGAGAAAAAACTGAGGTTTGCTGGAGGGGTGAGGGGTGGAAGGATGGGGTAACTGGGTGATGGGCATTAAGGAGGTCATGCGATATAATGGGCATTATATGCTACAGATGAATAACTGAACTCTACATCGGAAACTAAGATACACTATATATTATATGTTAACTAACTAAATTTAAATAAAATAAGTTAAAAAAGATTACTTTTTTAAAAAAGTAATCTCCATACTCAGTGTGGGGCTCAAACTCATGACCCTGAGATTAAGAGTCACATGCTCCATTGACTGAGCCAGCCAGGTACCCCTGTCATGTAAGTGTTTTTTAAAAGCCTCTTACCAGGGGCGCCTGGGTGGCAAAGTCAGTGGAGCATCCAACTCTTGGTTTTGGCTCAGGTCATGATCTTGGGGTTGTGGAATAGAGCCCCTCGATGAGCCCCTCACTGAGCTCCAGGTCAAGCCCCACTTTGAGCCCCACATCAGGCTCCGCTCTCAATGAGAGATTGCTTAAGATTCCCTTCTCCCCCACCATGCTCTTTCTCTCTCTCAAGTAAATAAACAAATCTTAAATTAAAAAAAAAAAAATCCTTTTCCTGTTTTACAACCCAGGAAAGTCTTTCATCTGGAGCCATTCTTTGGAATGTAGTCATCAAGGAATGTAGGGCCTATGTCTCCTAGATTTTGTGGGAGGATAGGAGCCTAACTTCTGTGAACACCAATTAGCCAATATAGATGAGTGATCACAGAAAAAAGCATTTGCAAACTTAAGAATAAGTCACTGTGTTTGACACATCCCATCGAACAACCTCCCCAGTAACATCCTCTGGTATTTTTCCACTAGCTCACCTCAGCACTTAAAAATCCTTCTGTCTTTTGCTTCAACAGAGTTGAGTTCAGACTGAGCTTTGGCTTGTCTACTTTGTTGCAGCATCTAAAAAAAGTCTTCCTTGACTATTTAACTTTGTTCAGTGCAGTTTTTTGCCGTGACAGTGGGTCTCTTGGTCTGAGGTGATATTTTGTGAAATGCTGAGTAAGTGGCTCTAATATTGTAAACTTTTGGATGTTGGGGCTAGCTGAGACCCTGGAGGCAGGAAAGGCATACATACATGGAAAAAAGATGGACCCTTGTTCCTTCCAGATTGAATGAGTCCAGTATAGGTCAACTTGCCACCAATAGTCTGTTACTTGCCTCAAGTGATGATGCTATATTTCAGCTTTTGTCCTTTTGATTAGCACATTAGGATGTCAAGCACTTATAGGACTTATTTTGGCATTATGAGTGGGGCCCCATGTTACTGAGCCCATACATAGACTTTATCACTGCCATCATAGTTATATGAGTACATTAGGACAGCATTGGGGTGGCTGATAGCAAAGACAAGCTGAGTTCAGCTGGCTGTTGTCTACTTGTTTGTTTAATGTCCCTCAGTGATGGATGTTCTCTGGTGCATGACACAAAGATCTTCATACTTGGTTCTCACCCAGATAGGCATGTTCACAGATCTTCTTTCCACCATTTTTTCCTCTAGATATCTGGACCCATAAACAAAGCCATTTGCCAGGGCTAATGAGTCTGTATTTATTTTTACCTTAGGACAGTCCTTTTTTCACACAAAGTAGATAACCAGAGGCAGTGATCAAAGCTCTGTTCATTTGATAGATTTCTCCTCACCACTCCCTTTCAAGTGACTTTCTTAAGTGTGGCTTATAGAGCTGTTTGCCTTAGACCCATATTTTGGACCAACCTATCCATAAACCAAATTAGGCCCTTTCCTTCCTATTTCAGTATAAGGAATGCTCAGGCTACCCTAAATGTGGGCTGAAGAACAGTCTCTAGTATAGTGGTTATAGGTACCATGGGCTTCTGGGCACCCTCTCTCTATATATATATAGGTCCATGGGATTGTGGTGGCTGGCAGTCCAAAATACACAGAACAGAACAGCCAGCTGGAAACTTAGGCAAAAACAAAAACAAACCTGAGAGAGAGATAGAAAGAAAGAAAAGGAGAAAGAAAGAAAGAAAGAAAGAAAGAAAGAAAGAAAGAAAGAAAGAAAGAAAGAAAGAAAGAGAAAGAAAAGAAAAGAAAAGAAAAGAAAAGAAAAGAAAAGAAAAGAAAAGAAAAGAAAAGAAACTTAGGCAAAAGATAAAGTCATAGTCCTGAGTCTGAAATCCATACGTCAGACCAGCAGTCTGGAAACTCAGACAGGATTTCTATATTAATCTTGAGACAGAATTCCTTTTTTTGTAGAAAGCCTCAGTTTTTACTCCTAAGGGCTTCAACTGATTGGATGAAGTACACCCCCATCATGAAGGCTAATGCCCTTTACATTTTAAATGTAAAATGCCTTCATAGCAACATCTAGAATAGTGTTTAACCAAACTGGACACCACCATAGCCTAGCCAACTTGATGAATAAAATTAACCATCACGGTATTTATCTCCTTGTAGAAGGTAGGATTTTATTTACTTATTTATTTAATTTTTCATGCTTTCAAACATTTGGACAATTTTATCTAATAACACAAGGAACATCTCATTATATCGGCTCCCAAAGGCTTTTGGTTAAAGTCTTTTATTGTTTGTTGTATAGGCCATTATTAATTAATCCTGCCTAGAATTTAGTGGAGTTTATAAGCATAATTATCAAGTGAAGATAAATGTTCCAGTAACTGGTAAAGTCTTGAGAAGTTCAACAAACATCAAAATCATTTTAGGCATTATTAGGGCTAATTAACAGCTTTTTGATGGTGACATTTCAAGTTAATGATCAGGAAAATAAAAATATCTTATTTTTAATCCATACTTGATTTAAAATATGTCTTTGTTGATCATATACTTTGAGCAAGGCCACTATGCTAAGTGTAGTAGGGTTTTCAAAATTTCATGGCAATGAGCTCTTATTCCCAAGGAGGGGAAATTTAAAACACTGAAATGTATGTTAAGAGTTGGTGTTAGTACAGTATTTAAGAAACACAAAAAAGAGAATTATGACCAGTCCCATTCCCACTACAGTCATCTAGTAAATCAGAATGCACATCTTCAGTAAATATCCTTACCTTGACTTCTCCCTACTGAGATGCTATTAGCTTCTCTAAGGTAATGTTCTCCCTAATAGTAGTAAGCAATAAACTGAGCTTTTTCTTATCAACAAATTGTTCTAGTAACAAAGCATTAATTTTAAAGGGATTTGTAAAAAGGTGGGGAAAAGTGCTTAAAAATAAACCAAAGTCATTTCAACTCAAAATTTTAAAGCAGTTATTTAATTTAAACACAGTTTATGTAATGAATTCCCCTTCACCTCCCTCCCCAATTCCAAAGTGTAGCTCTTAGATTTCATTAAAACTCTAAATGAGTTTTTTTTTTTTTCTGTTTTGAGACCCAGATTTTATCTGTACTTGGTGGGGTCCTGTTTGCTAATTAGCAAATTTACATGCAAATCATTTCTAGTTTCTAACACTAACATTTCTAGTTTCATTACTGGTAAATTTTTGTAGTAGTAGGTGGGGTGGGATAGAATTAACATTCTCGCTTTTATTTTGTCAGGCAAATCTTGCAAAATTCCTAGGTCTGATGAACAACTAGAAACTTGCATATATCTGGAGGACAGAAATCAATTCCACATGTCTAGAAATAAACAACCAACTTTGGATGCAAAGAACATCAAGCGAATGCTTCAAAAGGTGTAATTTAAAGAGCATTTTTAGCTTCCTAATTACTTTATTGAACTTTTAACTTCCTTCTTAAGTAAAGATTGTTTCTTGTTACAAATGGCTTTCATTAGGAGACGTGTCCTTTTTACCTTCTGTTCTTGGGAAAAACAGACTATTCTGAGTAAATTGGCAGGAAAGAGAACATGGAAAACTGTTGTATTGGGGGATGAGTCAAGGCCTTGGCTTTATGTAGCTGATTTACATTAGCACTTGAAAATTATACGAGAACTTTTAATAATCTCTTTAAGTTTTCATTAATTACTGACATTCTACTTTAGCTCAGCTATGTTTGTAATAGTTCATAATCACTATATTCCAGGATCTTCCTCCTTCTGGCTTACTGCTGATTTTAATGTTTCATATATTCTTAATGGAGAAAGAAACACTTTTTCCTGTGCTCCCATGGTAGTGTCTCACACTCGAGAATAAAGGACAGTAAGAAACAGTGTTAATTTGTATAAGATTTATGTAATACTATGTCTCTCTTTAGATAAAAAAATTGTCCAAGAAAAATTTACTGATATATGATAGGACCATGCTAATTAAAAAAGATTATTTTGGAATTGTGAGGTACTTGCAAGAGGGGTATTAGCAAAATTTTGAACTTAGGCAGCTGCTTCTATGTACACTCCATCCCTAATCGTTCTTTAGCTATTCTTTATTCCACCGTACCCTCACACACATCTCCTGGTACCACCATCCTGCAGATAGTGTTCTTCTGGCATTAGTCGTTATTAGTCTCCTAACATTAGTGCATTTCCTATAACTCAGAGAGAGTCCAATCTCCTTTGGTGAAACATCATGTTTTCGTGGTAGCAGCTCTTAGTGGACTGTGTCCTTCATCCATCAGCCTGATTACTTGTAAAGGCAAGTTATCTGCCCTGGGTAAAATTCTGTTTCCTCCTAATTCATCAAAAATATATGCTATTTGAAAGGTTTATTATTACTTCTAAAAACACTTCAATGATTTCCTCTTCTTAAAATTTTAAAATCCTCACAAACCTTCCCATGACTGCCTGATTTGGCTCCTGACCTCCTCTCTAAATTTATCTTTTACTCCCATTCTCTCATCACTTTACAGAGATATAATTGACATATAATAAATGCATGTAGTTAAAGCTTACAATCTGATGTTTTGACATACTTATACACCAATGAAACTATATCATTGTCATCAAGATAATAAACTTATATATCACTCTGAAGTTTCTTAATGTCCTTTTATAATTCCTCCCTCCCAACCTACCTCTTTTCCCTCCCTGGGAACCAATGATCAGCTTTCTGTCAATGTAGGTCAGCTTTCACATTCCAGAGTTTTATATAAATGGAATAATATATTTATATACATTGTGTGTATTCTTTTTAATCTGGCTTCTTTAGCATAATTATTTTGAGAGTCATTCATGTTGTTAATTGTATCAAAAGTTCATTTCTTGTGATTGCTAAGTTGGATTCCATTGTATGAATATGCCACATTTGTGTATTCACCTGTTGATTTATATTTTTTTGTTTCTAGCTTTTGACTATTTCAAATAAAATTGGTATGAATATTTGTGCACAAGTCATTGTATAGACATATCTTGCTTTTTGGGGGAATACTTAGGAGTAAAATGGCAGGATAATATATTAGGTGCTTGCTTAGCAGTTTAACCTGCCAGGCTGTTTTTCAGGGTTTTATATCATTTTGTATGTCTGCCAGTTGTGCACGAGAGTTTTTCTCCACATTCTCACCAACGCTTGGTAAAGTCAGTGTTTTAAACTTAGACATTGCTAATAGGTGTGCACTGGTATCTTATTATAGGTTTAATTTTTTTCTTTAATTAATAATGGTGAGCATCTTTTTATGTACTTATTTGAAATTCAATATATATTTCTGATATGTCTGTTCAATTTTTTATCCATTCTTTTAGTTTATTTTTTTGTTTGTTGTCCATGTTGTCATTGTTTGGTTTCAAGTGTTCTTTAAATACTCTGGATACAAGTCCTTTATCAGATCTATGCTTTGTAGACAGTTCTTACTAGTTCGTATCTTACCTTTTCATTCTCCTACCAGTATCTTTAAAAGAACAGAAGTTTTTTTTATTTCTAATGGAACTCCAGTTTACTATTTTTCTTTTACAGATTTTGTTTTTGATATCATACTTAAGAATTCCCTAACCCAAGGTCACAAAGGTTTTCCCTATGCCTTTTATAGTTTTGGGTTTTATACTTAGGTCTAGGATCAATTCTGAGTTAATTTGAATATCTGGTGCAAGGTATTGATCAAAATCCACTTTCTGCATAAGGATATTCAATTGTTTCAGTATAATTTGTTGAAAGACTATCCTTTGTCTACTGAATTGTCTTTGGATTTTGTCAAAAATGATTTCTCTATATACATGTGAATGTATTTCTGGCCTTTATATTCAATTCCATTTTCTATTTATTTGTCTTGATGCAAATATGCTATATTGATTACTGTAGTTTTATTTTGTCTTAAAATCAGGTAATATTAGCCGTCAGGCTTTGTTCTTCTTTTGCTAGGTTGCTTTGCCTATTTTAGGTCCTTTGAATTTCATTATAAATTTTAGAATCAGTTTTTAATTGTTAAAAAAGTCATTTTTTTGTTTTACTGAGTTATAATTTACATACCATAAAATTCACACATTTTATGTGTGCAGTTGAAAGAGTTTAAATACATTTATAGTGTAGGGAAACCATCAAAATTAAGTTTTAAAATATGTTCAGCATCCCCCAAATAGTCCTATTACCTGTTGGCAGTCAGTTTCCTTTCCCACCACCAACCCTAAGCAACCACTAATTTTTTGTTGTTGTTTATGTTTCTCTAGATGTGTCTTTTCTGGGCATTTTATATGAATGGAATCACATAATATGTGATGTTGCATCCGACTTCTTTTACTTTATCAGTACATCATTCATTTTTATTATTGAATAGTATTCCATTGTATTGAAAACCAGATACAGTTTATCCATTAACTTATTAGTGAACATTTGGGTCTTTCTAGTTTTTGGCATCTTTGAAGGATGCTATATGAACACTTGCATGCAAGTCTTCATGTGGACATATAGTTTCACTCTCTTGGGTAGATTCCTACGAATGTAATTGTTGGGCCATAGGCTAACTTAACTTTTAAAAAATAGATTTCGTTTTTCAGAGCATTTTTAGGTTCACAGCAAAATTGAGCACAAAATATAGAGTCCTTATAAATCCCCCCACCACCACAAATGCATAACCTTACCCACTATCAGCATCCCTCACTACAGTGGTACATTTGCTACAGTTGATGAAAGTACATTGACACATTACTGTCACCCAAACTCCTTAGTTTATATTGGGTTCCTTTTTGATGTTATTAAGTTCTCTGGGTTTTGAGAAATGTACAATGACATATATCCACCATTATAGTATCATACAAAGTATTTTCATTGCCCTAAATATCCTCTGTGCTCTGCCTATTCATTGCTCCCTCTCCCCTAATCCCTGGCAACCACTGATCTTTTTACTGTCTCCATGGTTTCACCTTATCAGGATGTCTATAGTCAGAATCATGCAGTCCTTTCAGATTCATTTCTTTCACTTAATAATATGCATGTAAACTTGTTCCATATCTTTTCATGGTTTGATAGCTCATTTGCTTTTCTCACTGAATAATATTGTACTGACTGGATATACCAGTTTGTTTATCCATTCATCTACTGAAGGGCATCTTTATTGTTTCAAGTTTTGGCACTTATGAATAGTAAAGCTACTATCAACATCTGTGTCCGTGTTTTTGTGTGGACGTAAGTTTTCAACTCATTTGGGTAAATACCAAGGAATGTGATACTGGACTGTACGGTAAGAGTGTGCTTAATTTTGTAAGAAACCACCAAACTGTTTTCCAAAGTGGCTGTACCAACTTGCATTCTCATCAGCTATGAATGAGAATTCTCTCTCTCCACACCTCTTTCTGCTTTTGGTGAAATTACAGATTTTAGCCATTCTAATAGGTATATAGTAATAACTCATTATTTTAATTTTCCATTCTCTAATGATATATGAGGTAGAGAATCTTTTCATATGCTTACATGCCATTTGTATGTAAGGTGAGCTGTCTGATCAGGTCTCTTGCCCATTTTTAAATCAGGTTTTTAATTTTCTTATTGTTGAGCTTTGAGGTCTTTGCACATTGTGGATTACAGTCTTTAATCATACATGTCTTTTGCAAATATGGGACACATTTCATTCTCTTAATAGCATCACTTGCAGAGCAGGGTTTTAAAAATTCTTTTAATGAAGCCAAGCTTATCAGTTATTTCTTTCATGAATTGTGACTTTGTTGTTGCACATAAAAAGTCATTGCTGTACTCAAGGTCATTTAATTTTTTTCCTAAGTAATCTCTAGGAGTTTTAGTAGTTTCATGTTTTACCTTTAGGCCTGTGATCCATTTTGAGTTAATTTTAGTGAAGGGTGTAGGTCTGTGTCTGGATTCATTAATAATTTTTTTTTTTTAATTTGTCTGGTCTCACAAGTTCATAGTTGGGGAAGAAATTTACTTCAGGATGAATTGTATTTTGAATGTCACTTATAATGGATTTAGATTATATCTAAATGGGACTATAGATGAACTGATACTGGAATGAGTTAAGACTTTGGGGGCTGTTGGGATGGAATGCAAAATGGAATTTTGCATTTGAGAAGACCATAAATTTTGGGGAGCCCTGCGGTAGAATGATATAGATTGAATCGTGTCCCTCAAAATACATATATTGAAGCCCTGTCCCCCAACGTGTGATAGTATTTGGAGATAGGCCTTTGGGACGTAATTAGGGTTAGATTAGGTCATGAAAGTGGGTCTTTCATTATGGGGTTAATTATTGTACTTCTCTCCCTCCATGAGCACACACTGAGGAATAGCCATGTGACCAAACAATGAGTTGGCACCTATCTACAAGTCAGGAAAGGAGTCCACACCAGAACCCAATCAACTAGCATCCTAATCTTAGACTTCCAGCCTCTAGATCTGTGAGAAAATAAATTTCTGTTGTTTAAACCATCCAATGACTGCTATTTTGTTTTGGCAGCCTGAGCTGAGTCACCATCCATTTGCAAGGCATTATCTTTCCATAATCAGAGGAAAAACTTAATGATTAAGCTCATAGTCCACCACTCTGTTTTGTTCCCCCCCCCTTTTTTTAAAGATTTTATTTATTTATTTGAGAGAGAGAGAGAGCACAAGCAGGGGGGAGCCACAGAGGGAGAGGGAGAAGACACATCTAGAGAAACATAACAACAACAAAGAATTAGTGGTTGCTTAGGGTTGGTGGTGGGAAAGCAACCTCCCTCCACTGAGCAGGGAGCATGATGTGGGGCTCCATCCCAGGACCCTGGGATCATGACCTGAGCTGAAGGCAGATGCTTAACCGATTGTGCCACTCAGGCACCCACTCTGTTTTGTTTCTGTTTGCAGTAATCAGGACCCTCTTGTTTTTTTGTTTATTTGTTTGTTTGTTTTTAGAAAGAGAGAGAGCAAGAGAGGGGGAGGGGCAGAGGGAGAGAGAGAGAATCCCAAGCAGACTCCCCGCTGAGTGCAGAGCCCTACTGGGGGCTTGATCCTAAGACCCCGAGATCATGACCTGAGCCAAAACCAATAGCTAGCCGCTTAACTAAGTCACCTAGGTGGCCCTGGACCCTCTTGGTTTTTATAGATAGAAATTGAACACACACACAAATACAAAAGCAGTAAAGGAACCAACTGGGTTATGTAACTGGGATGTCTAAGGGAAGGCTGAATCATCAGGCTAAAAATATTATTAGAATTCCATCTCAGCCCCCTATAACTCTAATGACCTATACCTGGAGACAGTCTCCTATGTAAAAGCAAAGTAGGTACAGGACAAGTCTCTGTTTCAGATTCCCTGCTGAGCAGTATCATTCCTGTTGCCTTCTACACCCTCCCTCACATCATAATAGAGATACCTGAACTACATTTTCTTGAGCTGCTTATCAGTAGTTTCCTATTAAACTTTAACAACGAATAACACATTTTGAGGAGGTTTGAAAATTCTAAGAGAAGAAGCAGCCATTATTCTCCAGCTGTAGGCAGGTGTGTGGGCAGAGAGTCTACAGACATGGGTTTTGTCATCAGCTTCCAGGTATCCTGTTAGAATCACCAACATTGTTATTGTCAGCATCTGAAATGACTGGAAAGCTTTTCTGTAAATCTCATACTTCTAATTTTTGTGAACTCTAGCAGTGGCCTTCTGATCTTTATTTTTCAGCTTTTCCAAGGGCTATGTAAGCCTCTGATAACCCCTATCAGGGCCCTTGCTGCTTGAAATGCTTAGGAGAGTCTGTTTTCTTATCAGAATATTGGAGGATACAGTAAGCACAATACATCCCTTATAGCTGTTGTTCTCAAAGAGTAAGAAAAGGACCCCATTTAGTATCCATATTGATTTCCTCAAATAAACATCAATTTTACTAATTATGTTATTTGCCCATATTTGCAAAAAATCACTATGTTTAGGCTCAGCCTTAGAAAGTTCCCTATATTTACAGCATGGATGGTGGGACCTTTGATTGTCAGACAAGAGTCACAAACAATGGAAAAGTGGAAGTTTCCAAAAGGAATAGAAGTGATATTAGAAGAGCAAGATATCTACAGCACTGTACTTTTGATCAACACAGAATATCTACACTTCTACATATTTTTGGTTTTGCCTTTTATGAAAAAATGGAATAAATCGTATTGTCCAATGAAGGTACATGGTACTTATTGGAGACAGAGATTTCAAAATTCTGTTAGCATTTGTCTTTTAAAAAGAGCAGTTATATCCAGTTTAATTCATATAATTATGTCTATCAATTCACTGACAGATTAATGAAGGGAGAGAAACATCCCATAACTTAGAAAAAAGAACTATAATCTTTCATCTCTCTAAAAGAGTTTAACATTTTTTCACCTTAGCAACTAATTAATAATTTCAATCACTTACATAATTTTTATATACAAAAATTATGCACTTATTACAAACATCATATCATTTTCTTATATGAACCCTTATAAATTTTGAATTTTTGAAATTTGGTACATTAGATTAAAAGAAATTGAGAAATAATAGAATATCACATGTGCTATGCTATTTCTATTTATATATTATAGAATATTTTAGATATAAAGTACACTAACAATGTTTTCGGGTAAAAGCTGAAGAGTTCTTATAGAGACATAAAAACAAACGATATAAGCAAGACAGAAGTTTGTTTCTGCCTTTTATATTACTATTACACAGCAGCTGTTAAAAATTGACCGTTCTCCTTAGATTCATACAAAAGGTACTCAAATCTCTTTATTCTGTGTCTCTTCCATGTCTTATGGTATTATTTAAATTTTCTTGTTTGAGACTGGCCAATGCCATGTGTTGGTTGAAGCCCATTGTAAAAGAAAGATGTGGATCACAGAGGAGACATACCTACTATAATTGACATCTAGTATATTAATTTCAGGTGTACAATATAATGATTCAATATTTGTACGAACTGCAAAATGATCACCACAATAAATCTAGTTACCATCGGTCACCATCCAAAGATACACGATTTTTTGTTGTTGTGATGAGAACTTTTAAGATTTACTCTCTCAGTGGCATTAAAATATATAATACAGTATTATTGAATATAGTCCCTATGCTCTATATTATTTTTTTAAAGATTTATTTTATTTTATTTATTCATTCAACAGAGATAGAGACAGCCAGTGAGAGAGGGAACACAAGCAGGGGGAGTGGGAGAGGAAGAAGCAGGCTCATAGCGGAGGAGCCTAATGTGGGGCTCGATCCCAGAACGCTGGGATCACGCCCTGAGCCGAAGGCAGACGCTTAACCGCTATGCCACCCAGGCACCCCTATGCTCTATATTATATTCCCATGATTTATTTATTTTATAACTGAAAGTTTGTACCTCTTGACCCCCTCTACCCATTTTGCCCATACCCAAAACCCCATTCCCCTAACGTAACCACCAATCTGTTATCTGTATCCATTGGTTTAATTTAGTTTGTTCATTTGTTTTGTATTTTAGATTCCACATATAAGTGAAATCATATAGTACTGTCTCTCTCTGACTTACTTCACTTAGCACAATACCTTCAACGTCCATCCATGTTGGACCTTGCAAATGGCAAGATTTCATTTTTTTAATGGTTCAGTAGTATTCCATCGTGTGTGTGTGTGTGTGTGTGTGTGTGTGTGTGTGTGTACAACCCTTCATTCATCAGTAGATGCTTCCGTTATTTCCATATCTTGGCTATTATAAATAATGCTGTGGTAAACTTAGGGGTGCATGTATCTTTTCAAATACATGTTTTCATTTTCTTTGGATAAATACCCAGAAGTAGAATTGCTGGATCATATGGTAGTTCTATTATCTTTTGTATAGTGGCTTAATTAACTAATCAATCACTCAATTAATTAATTTATATATCTCTCCAACATTCATTCAATAGTTGATCTAGAACTACATGCATGATTAGGGGCCTGATTGCAGGGATTACCTTCTAGGAATACTTCTGATTCATATTATATATAAATGCAAAATTGAAGAGAAATGATAAAAATTATATGTGCTGATTAAATTAGAATGTGAGGGGCACCTGGGTGGCACAGCGGTTAAGCGTCTGCCTTCGGCTCAGGGCGTGATCCCAGCATTATGGGATCGAGCCCCACATCAGGCTCCTCTGCTATAAGCCTGCTTCTTCCTCTCCCACTCCCCCTGCTTGTGTTCCCTCTCTCGCTGGCTGTCTCTATCTCTGTCAAATAAATAAATAAAATCTTAAAAAAAATAAAAGATAAAAATAAATTAGAATGTGAATTAGTGGTTTTTCTGAGCAATAACAAAGAGGCACATGCTTCTTCACCTGGAACAATTTTAGATAGTCATGTGCTAGGTGAAACAGTGGCTTATGGCTGGTTTGGATTCTACGATGGATATTACACAGCAGCCTGAGCAGCCTGTATATAGTGGTATCTGTATTACATTTGAAAGGACTGTTGCAACACATTCTGAAAACATTTCCACTGCCAGTCAAGTTTCAGATTGGCTTCATTCAGCTCACCTGACAGGCACAACCTGGCTGTCTCCTAGTTATTCATCCCTAGCTTTTTACCCGTCGACCAGCATCTCCTCATTTCACCCTTCTGCCAGCCCCTGGTAAGGAGCATTCTACTCTCTGCTTCTATGAGTTTACTTTTTTAGATTCCACATATAAGTGAAATGATACATAGCATAATGTCCTCCAGGTCCATCCATGGTGTCACAAATCACAGACTTTCCTTCTTTTTTAAGGCTGAGTATTATTTCACTGTATGTATATACCACATTTTCTTTATTCATCTGCTGATGGACATTTGTTTGTTAGCTATTGTGAATAGTGCTGCAGTAAATACAGGCGTGCAGATATCTCTTCAAAATAGTGATTTCATTTCCTTCTGATCTGTGATACCCAGCAATGGGATGTTGGATCATATGGTAGTACTAGCTTTAATTTTTTGAGGAACCTCCATATGTTTTCCATAAAGTCTTTACTAAATTGCATTCCCACCAACAGTGTATCAACATTCCCTGTTCTTCTCATATTTGGCAACCCTTGTAATTTTTTTTAAATAATAGCCATCCTAATGGGTGTGAGGTGATATATCAGTGTATTTGATTTGCTTTTCTCTGAGGAGTAGTAATGTTGAGCACCTTTTCATGTACATGTTCATCATTTGTTTCTTTGGAGAAACAAACATTTTGCCAATTTCTCCTATCTTTTGCCAATTCTTCAGATTGGGTTGTTTTTTATTATTTTTGCTATTGAGTTTTGGAGTTCCTTATATATTTTAGATATTAATCACTTACCAGATATATGATTTGCAAATATTATCTCCCATTTTGTAGGTTGCCTTTTCATTTTGTTGATTGTTTCCTTTGTTTTGCAGAGCTTTTTGGTTTATTTTTACTTTAATTGACTATGCTTTTGGTGTCACTCAAAAAGTCTTTACCAAGACCAGTGTCAAGGAGTTTTTTGCCTACGTTCACTGCTAGGAGTTTTAAGATTTCAGGGTTTATGTTTGTCTTTAACCCAATTTGATTTTGTGTATGAAAAAATTGCTCTGCCGTCCAGTGGGTTCTACTAAACCTTCTTCAATGAGGTCTGCACCCTGTTTTCATGTTTGTTCTTCCTTAAGTACTCTTCCTCATATATTATATCATAGTTTCATTATATACTACAGCTATTTTATCAGTTTAGTAATTCTTCATATTAAGCTTCCCCTGTTGAATCAGGGAGAGTTCTAGCTCTAATTGGATCCAGTACAATGCTATAGTATTTCTTACAACTTTATTTTTCCCCTAGAGATTCTTAAGGGTGGCTTGGGTATATGCCAAATTCTTTCAAATGCATCAATGGATAAGTTTAAGAGGGAGTGTTCATAACCCCTCCCCCTGATTTTTATGTATATCTTGGAAGAGAGGACCATTGCTCTCAACAAATTCTTGAAGATGTCAGTCATCAACAGAAGATTAGGGATCATTTTTTCCAATCCATAAAGTGAGTCTCAAACCTGACTGCATTTTAGAATCACATATGCAGCTTAAAACTACCACTGCCCAGGCCCCACCCTAGACCAATTAAACCAGAATTTCTGAAGGTGGGACACAGGCATTGGTATCTTTAAAAGCACTCCAGGTGATTCCGATGTGCAGTCAAGGTTGAGAAACACTGCTTTAGATGCTCACTGCCATTTTGTTTTCTTGTGCTCTTTATACTCTCAATCATTGCTTAATCATTCTTGTTTATAATGGAAGACTGTTGGACAGAAAGCAGGCCCCTCTAGGGCATTAAAAGTGCTCTTATAAAAGTGCTCTTATAGCAATTTAATACTCTAATTTTAAAAAAAAGATTTTATTTATTTATTTGAGAGAGAAAGAGAGAATGGGGGGGGCTGGCGGGCAGAGGGAGAAGAAGACTCCCCGCTAAGCAGGGAGCCTGATGCTGGACCCAACCCCAGGACCCTTGAGATCATGACCTGATCTGAAGATAGATGCTTAACTGACTGAGCCATCCAGGTGCCCAATACTGTATAATTTTTAAAACATTTTCCTCATACTGCCTTCAACATAAAATTACTCTATATTAGTAGTCACTCCTAAGCAACGAGCAGATGTGGGTTATGACATACATACATACATACATACATACATACATACATACATACATAAATTCTATGTCTTTTATGTGGAGGGCAAAAAGCCCTACAGCAGGTAAATAATGCCCTTATGGTTATGACATAGAAAAATATCCAAGATAAAATGACCTTTTAAGTGGTAGAAAATGACCTTTCAGAGAAAATTTCCCAAGTACTGTTTAGAGGGCTCATTTAGAAAATGCCACCTAACTACTGAGTAAAGGCATGTTCTGAACAAAATGATTTTATATTTAGTTTGAACTTTATACAAGCAATTTGGCTGTTCCTGATATAGCATGCAGTGACAAGAAAAAAGAGATTAACACCATTCTTTCTAAGTATTGAAGTATAAACTGACTAAGCATGCCAAATCTAAGTGTCGATTTACTTTTTCAAATAGTGTCATGATAAGTTCTGTAATATTGTTTATTTCTGCCACAACGAGATTGAGATATTTTTATAGAAAACCTTAAACGTCATGTGGCACAAATTATGTAATATAAATAAAGGAGTAAATAAAATACATTGTTACACATATTCTACATTATTTTCTGGTTTTCTGCAAATATTCTTAACAAAATTTTATCAGTGATGTGTTGATTGGCTGGGCTTCTGAGTTCCTGTGTATTTGTTGGTAATTGCTGTTGACTAAATGTGTCCCCCCCACCCCAAATTCATGTTGAAATTCTAACCCCCAAGGTGATGACTTAGGAAGTGGGGCCTTTGGGAGATGGAGGGTGAAGCCCTCATGAATGTGATTAGCACCCTTATAAAAGAGACCCAAGGGGTCCTGGGTGGCTCAAATGGTTAAGCCTCTGCCTTCAGCTCAGGTCGTGATTCTCAGGTCCTGGGATCGAGCCCCACGTCGGGCTCCCAGCTCAGTGGGGAGTCTGCTTCTCCCTCTCCCTCTCCCTCTGCCTCTCCCTCTGATTGTGCTCTCTCTGTCTCTCTCCCTCTCTCTGAAATGAATAAATAAAATCTTTAAAAAAAAGAGACCCAAGACAGCTTCATCATTCCTTTATATACACACACACACACACACACACACACACACACGTGTGTGTGTGTATATATATATATATATATACATATTATTATGTTATTTTAGTCACCATACAGTACATCATTAGTTTTTGATGTAGTGTTACATGATTCATTGTTTGCGTATAACACCCCAAGGTAGGACATGAGAAACAAATGAGGAAACAGCTGTCTGTGAACCAAGAAGCCAGCCCTCACCAGACAGCCAATGTGCTGACACCTGGATCTTGTCTTCCCAACCTCTGGAAATGTAAGAAATAAAATTCTGTGGTTTATAAGCCACCCAGTCTAGGGCATTTTGCTATAGCAGTCCAAACTGACTAAAACAGAATCTTATTAAGTAAAGATGTCAGGTTCTTGATTTCTAGCTAATTCCCTCATCTTGTCTAACAGAATCCTACTTAAACAAATGGTTTTTCTATAATGGATCTGAAGGTCAGCAGTATATTCAGCCAGATCAAACTAGCACATTGTTTTAAAGTATATGATTGATCACAGAAGACTGTCATGAGTGCTGTGAACCTAATGCTTTTGCCCTAAATCTGAGCAGTTTGACTGGTGAGAAATTATTTCGGATCAAGAGTGGAGGTAATATTGACATAAATGAAACTTCAATATACAGATTCTTCCTGATTTGAATTATGACCATTACTTTCCTCTGTAGACTATGGAGTCTACTTCTTAGAAAACATAATAAGAACATTTGAAGCAAAGTAGTGGGTTAAAAATATTAAGGAGAAAAAAAAAATAGAATTTAGCCTGTGACTGACTTTAGTACTACTGATTAGAACAGACTTAAAAGTAAGTAATACACACACACACACACACACACACACACACACACACTTTGAAATTTGGACACTTTCTATATATGAATGAGAGACTGAAACAAAGGAGCTAAAATAAAACAAACATTCTGTAAGAAAATCTATGAAAAGACATAAAATGGATATTTCCTTACAGAAAAGTATAAATTTACTCAGTTTTTAAGTGTATAAAAATGGTTATTGTAATTTTACTGAGAATTAAATATAAGATATTTAGGTTGGCTATCAGAAGTTTTTGGCTAGATAGGTAGTGTCTTATTTTACTAGAACTGTCATAATAAAGTTCAATCAACTGACAACAGAAATTTATTCTCTTACAGTTCTGTAGCCTAGAAGTCCAATATCGAGGTATTAATTGGATAAGTTCCTTCTGGGCACTCTGATGGGGGAAATCTTCCTCATACCTTTCTCTTACCTTCTGATGGTTGCCAGCAATACTTGGCACTTCTTAGCTCAGACACATCACTCCCTTCTCTGCCTCCATCATCACATGGCATTCTTCCTGTGTGTCTCTATGTCCAAATCCCCCTTTTCTAATAAGGATACCAGTTACTGGATTAGGTCCTACCCTAGTATGACCTCATCTCAATTTGATTACATTTGCAAAACCCTATTTCCAAGTAAATGTAAGTAAGGTCGCATTTACAGGTACCAGGTGGTAGGGTTTAAACATAGCTTTTTTGAGAACACTACTTTACCCATTACAGATAGTATTTCAAGAAGACTTAGAATATTCTTTCAGAGATTTTTGGTTATGCAAACACTTTAGAACATTTTAACTTTTTTGCTCCTCAAAGTATATGCTATTTTTGCTATGTAATTTAATCCTTCATGTATATTTTAAACCTCATAAGACATTCTTATTTATACAGTCACTATTCATGTAGATTCATTCATATAACTCTCCTTTCCTTTCTTCTTGATTACTTCTTGAAGTTCCCATGTGTATTTATGTGTATGTGTATGTGTATGTGTATGTGTATGTGTATGTGTATGGAAAACTTACATGCAATTCTTGTCAAAGAGATAAGATAATGAACTAAATGTCTTTTTATTTTCTCCTTAAGAACATAGTTCTATGATAAATTCATTTAGTGCCTTCAATAGAGGTCACGTTACTCAAGGCAATGTTTTTCAAGTTTTCAGTTTGTCAAATGCCACAACTTTAATTCTGTGCTGATAAATAAAATGCACCTTTAGTCACTATTGAAATAGAATGAAAAGTTGAAGATTAAAAAGTGAGATAATTTAATACCCAGTGTCTTTCTATGTGTGGGAAATGGGCACTCATAGCTTCATTTGTTGAGGCCTTTTGACAATACGCATCTGTAACTTGAGAAAAGGGATTTCACATACAAGAATTTATTATAATGAATTAATAAATATGTGCACAAAATGTGTATAAAAGTATTTTACTGCAACATTATTTATAATAAAAAACTAGAAACAATTTAAGGGTCTGTAAGGAAAAGTTACTGCCTCAATAAAAAACTATGTATTATATATAGTACACCTTCCAGCATTATCTTGTTTCAGGAGAGGTATTTTCAACTCTAATTGCAGATGACTCATAGATTTGCAAAATATTTCTTTCTATAGCCATGTAAATTCTACCCTCTGGAGGTTGAAATGACTCCCCACCCCATGACCCTCACATCATGAAAGAGACTAGTTTTGTTCACATTTGCACATTCATTTCATTATTATTATTGTTCTATAAATCAATCTCTCTCCCCCACCTCTCTCTCACCCATAGATCTTCTCTTCAAGTGTTTTTTTTTGTTGTTGTTGTTTTTTTTGTTTTTTGTTTTTTTAAGATTTTAATTTAGAGAGAGCAAGCAAGTGTGAGTGGGGAAAGGGGCAGAGGGCGAGAATCTCAAGCAGGCTCCTCACAAAGTGAGGAGCCTGATTTGGGCTCAATCTCACGACCTTGAGATCATGACCTGAGCCGAACGAAACCCAGAGTCACATGCTTAACCAACTGAGCCACCCAGATGTCCCTCTTGAAGTGGTTTTATTACCTCACCAGTTTCCTCTTTAATGGGTTAAATAAAATCTCTATCACAATTTTTAAATCTGTGCAAGTCACACAGATTTACCTCATTTTGTTAACTGCTGATTTTACCTTATTTTGTAAACTAGTGTTTAACATGTCTTATAAATGGAGGAATGGTTGAAATATCCATACCAGGGAACACTGTATTAAAATTATCTTGTAGGGACGCCTGGGTGGCTCAGTTGGTTAAGCATCTGCCTTTGGCTCGGGTCATGATCCTAATGTCCTGGGATCAAGCCCCGAATCTGCTCCCTGCTTAGTGGGGAGCCTGCTTCTCCCTCTCTCTCTGCCTGCTCCCTGCTTGTGGTCTCTTATTCTGTCAAACAGAGAAATAAAAATCTTTAACAAAGATAAATAAAATAAAATAAAATAAAATAAAATAAAATTGAGAGACTCTGGACTCTGGGAACCAAACTGAGGGCTATATAGAAGGGAGGGGGTGGGGGATGGGGTAACAGATGATGGGTATTAAGGAGGGCACATGTGGTGATGAGCACTGGATGTTATATGCAACTAATGAATCATTGAACACTACATCAAAAACTAATGATGTACTATATGTTGGCTAACTGAACATAATAATAAAAAAATACAGAAAGAAATAAAATTATCTTGTAGATGGGGCACCTCAGTTGGTTAAGTGTCTGCCTTTGGCTCAGGTCATCATCCCAAGGTCCTGGGGTCAAACCCTGTGTCATTAGGCTCCCTGCTTAGTGGGGAGTCTGCTTCTCCCTCTCCCTCTGCCCCTCCCTCACCCCTCCCCCACTTGTGTTTTCTCTCCTTCTCAAATAAATAAAATCTTTAAAAAATTATCTTGTGGATGAATTTGATAATATAGACAGGGCCTATGAAGTGCTTAAAATTTGGTCAAATCAAAGCTCTGTCACTGACTGGCAGTATGAACTTGTGCCTCAACAGAGATAATAGTGATACTACTTCAACAGTCGCACTATGTGAGCTATCATATATAAGATACTCAGACAAATGCCCACACACGATACAGAAAGTATATGCATAGAGTATATCATATTTTTAAAAGGTACACAAATAGACAACATGGCCTAATTTTATTTTTTTAGTATAAAAATCCTTGTTAGTCTTTTTACTTGCTCCTTTTATTTAGTTTTTTCTAATACAATGGGCACATATTAATTTTATAAGAAATAAAAAATCATTTAACTAAAAAAAGGTCACAGGATTTCGTGAGCCATTTTGACAAATATAATTGAGAAAGGACAGAAACCTTCCCAGGATGAAAAAGCAGTGTCTAGGTCCATTGTTTTCAAATGCCTTTCTTTGTTCACTAGCTTTACTCTGTGTCTTGGAATTAGTCTGGGTAGTAAGCTTGTCACCAATCATGCATATGAATGAAAAAAAGGGGCAAAAGATAGCAAAGTCGCTGCTTCCTTTATGGAAAACAGAAGCCTGCACATGGGCAGATGGTGCTTTATCCCTAATTTGCAGGGTATGTGCATCTGGTGTTTCTGCACATACAATAAAGTCCATGGTTGGAATGAGGAGCTAAGTGCAACCTGGGTAACTGGCTTCCCTGAAAAATTGTTATGAAAACAAGAGACAGGCAGAGCTATACCTGATGCTTCTTTATCTTTTTTCTTTTCCTGCATCAATAATAATATATATGCTCCTTCATTATTCTTGCCAAAAATTGGAAATTAGGAGCTTTAAATGGTCAGAGAGGCTTATAAAAAAGAGTCAACAGTAGTGCTTCTAACTTACTAGAACTTAATAGCACAAACACCAGTCATTGAGGGTCAGAACTCAGCTAATGAATTGAGCTCTACTTACCAAAGTAACCTACTCATCATGATGCTGTTCTCCTAGATTTTTAGTTAGTACCTACATGGTATGATTTTAGTGTGATTGTCCCCAGACGGCTCCCTGTTTTGCTGACCAGTCTGGAATACCCACTCATTGTGTTTGTGATCTCCATGAAATCCAGAGAAGTGCAGATATATTAACCAGGAGGTACACTGCGGGAACTTGTTCTATGAAACAGTGACCCTAACAAGGCAGAAATAGATCAGAAGAGAGGCTCCCTTAAGTTATGGGTTAGAATAGGTCAATTTTGATGACAGTACACTTATAGGGCCAAGGTCTGCCAGTTTGAATCAATTGGGGGAATCCTGGAAGTTAGGAGATAATTTTTGGTCCTTGACATACTCAACAAAAGAGTGAGATACAATGAAATCCACACTCTGAAGGCACTGAAATAGAGTTTCACAGCTTAATATTGTGTCTAGGTTTTCATTATCATGGAGGAGGGATGGTTTGATAAATATTTAGTACACAAGAATTTTTTCTGCCCTCTCCTCTAGGTGGTTGCAAAATATGACCAAAACAAAACCAAAAAAAGCAAGTTTTTAACTTTTGTCCATTAATAATGAATGCCCATCCTTATAAAGAACTTAAGGTGGTATGTGTAACTGTGAATCTCTACTTCTTAAGTTACCTTCTCAATATCTGGGGACTTTAAAGCAATGAGAAACAACAAAGGAGTCCTGTATTTTACATAGTCACAGATGCTTCTGCAAGTCATATTGATTGTACCATTTTGGCAATGACAATGTAGGTATAAAATACAGGATTGCTTTTGTTGAAAAAAATTTTTTTTTTCCCCAGTGGAAAACTATGTATCATCTCTAGTTTACCCTTCTTGATTTGTCAGTTTGTAGCACTGGTCATTGTCTCTGAGCTATTTTGTAACTCTTTAAAATTTTAGGTAAATTCTGTCCTGTCTGGTAATGATTTTAATTGACTTCTTACTCCCCGTGGGGGGGAAAAACACATTTATAATTAATGTGAACATCCGTTTACTGCACATAAATTTATGCTTTTCTGATACACTTTTGAGTTGGCTGTTACATCTGCCTGTTCCTTTACACCATATGAGTAAAATAAATTATTTAACATGTGTTGACTTTCATTTCTGTAGGTAAGTCATGATTTTACCTGTTTCTTGAATTATCTTTTAACAGTTTTGGAGGTTTTTCACTGAGATGGCCAGTGGGTCCTTTATCATAGGTAAACTATTGCTAAACAATTGCACCTCGTGGGTGATTTAATCTCCCAGAGGTTAATCCAAAGTGGCAGTCTAACTTGGCTGACTCTTGTTTTTCTCATTTTACTTTTACTTTTTACCACTTCTGTTTTGGTTTGGTTTTAGCTGTAAGTTATTTCGTATTTGAAACTTCATTTTATGGTTTGATCATCTGATGATCTGTTAATAGATCAGTGTTTCATAGAGATTATGTGGGATGAGACATAAATGATATGGTTTGTTAGGTTTTTTTTTTTTTTTTTTTTTAAGATTTTATTTATTTAGTTGACAGAGATAGAGACAGCCAGCGAGAGAGGGAACACAGCAGGGGGAGTGGGAGAGGAAGAAGCAGGCTCCCAGGGGAGGAGCCTGATGTGGGGCTCGATCCCAGAACGCCGGGATCACGCCCTGAACCGAAGGCACACGCTTAATGACTGCGCCACCCAGGCGCCCCAGTTTGTTAGTTTTTTTTAAATTAGGAATGTGATTTTAAGGTCTCATTGTTTAACTATTTCTATAAACAGACTAATGAATTATAAAGATCATGTTGGTTGGGTGAAAGATGACAAAGAATCTGATCTGTTAGTCTTTTCCGTTTGTGTATTGTCTATTTTGAGCTGAAATCAAGAATTTGTAACCAAGGTGGGGGGAAGAATTTGTAACCACTGGAAAATAGTTCTTTGATGTGAACCATTGAATTTTGTAATTCCGTGGTTATTCTTGACCCACGGCTAACACTTGAAAATTGAAATTATAAATTTTGTCTGTGTCTGTATCTCTGGTTATAGGCCTCTAATTCAGAAAAGCCTTTGTGTTTCATTCTGTGAGGTTGTAGGATTTTCCTATATCTACTGGTATTAATAAATTAGATTATAAAATCTCTTAAAGAATTTCTACCCTGGTTGGTTTACAGAAATAAGTACTTATAAAATAGGATAGTCCTAAAATCCTCAAATAAGAAAATTGAACTTCCAGTACTTTTAGTGTGCTAGATTTAAAAGGTACTTTTGTTGAAACTGACTTGGAATGAGACTAGTTTAATAATTTTGGTTAAGTAAAAACAGCTTTCTGTATTCTGATTTATTAGTGTTAAATATAAGGGTAGATATTTATTCACTTGAGTATATTCTTCCTCAATTTATATAGGTTCACTGAGGAAGTAAGTTAGCATTACTTCTACTTAGTGTTTAAGGATATAAAAAATATAAATTTGTGTTTAACCAAGTTCTTTATTCTGACAATTTTATTTCAACTAATTATGTTGCTTAGAATGTCAACTTGAAGATATTTCTAAGATCATCAGGTAATTTAAAACTTTGGATTGATGTTAAACCAAGATAATTAATGTGTATTCATTAGATAAGTAGATCATTTCTACTTAAGATACAACACTGAAACACTGGGGCACCTGAGTAGCAGTTGGTTAAGCATCTGATTTTTTTTTTTTAACAGTGATTTTGAAATAGCCAGTTTATTAAACTAGAACATTCTTTTTTTTTTAAAAAAAAAAAAGATTTTATATATTTATTTGACAGAGAGAGAGACAGCCAGTGAGAGAAGGAACACAAGCGGGGGGAGTGGGAGAGGAAGAAGCAGGCTCCCAGCAGAGGATCCTGACGTGAGGCTCGATCCCAGGACTCTGGGATCACGCCCTGAGCCAAAGGCAGACACTTAATGACTGAGCCACCCAGGCACCCCTAAGCATCTGATTCTTGATTTCAGCACAGGTCATGATCTCAGAGTGGTGAGATTGAGTCCCATGACAGGCTCTGCACTGCACTGGGTGTGGAGCCTGCTTAAACTTCTCTCTCTCCCTCTCCTTCTGCGCTCCCCGCCCCGCCCCCCATGCATGGACACTCTCTCTCTCAGAAAAAACAACACTGAAACATTAATTGCTAAGCTTAATTTTAAGTTTATATGCTTTTTTGTATGCTATCAAGAAACTGTATCTTTGAGTCTGCTAATGAATGTGCTAATTTTGCCACTCTGAAAAGTTTAGTATAAAGTGTGGGGATGATCATGAGCTCTGCTGGACTGTGAGGATGCAGGTGTGTAACATTTACAGAGGTCCATCCTTCAGTTTTCTCTAAAATAGAAGTTCTTTGGTTAAAGTTATAATGGCTCTTTTGGAGTCTGGAATGAGACTCTATGTAAGAAGAGTTGATGAGAAATATGTCTATATACATATTTCTATTTTTCAAGGAAAAAAGTAGTTTTCCCCTAATGGGAGTGGTTCTTTGGTCTCTGAAACTCATTGCACTTTATAGGCTACTGAGGGTCCCAAAGAGCTTTCGTGGATTAAAATAATTAATATTTAGTGTATTAGAAATTAAAATAAAAACTTTAAAATGCATACTTATCAATTAATTTGAAGGTAACAATGAATGCATTGCATATTAACAACATTTTAGTAATATTAGAAAGCTAATTCTGACTTTGTGGAGCCCCTAAGATTGGTCCTAAAGTTAAGTATCAGTTTGTTCCAGAATAGGAAAAAGCGTAATAACGAACAAAATTTGGAAATGAATTTTGTCTTGCATTTATACTTCAGTTTGAAAAGGTATAATATATTTTAAACTCTTAGTAAATTGTGCCCAGCTAGGAGGGACTTGTTTACTTGGTTCAGTTTTTATTACTATCACCTGTAATATGAAGGATTATTCTTATTTTTTCCTGTGTAATATGCACAGATAATAAAGAGATTTTACTTTATGGAATAACCTTCCATGGTTTATGTTGACTTTCTAATATCCTTATTTAAGAAAACAAAGTTTTCTCACTTAGGAAAGAGTTAAGTTTCTTTACAATCATGTTATTTTTCATCTTTAATTTTCAGATGTTTTATTGTCACTTTACAATGAGTGACAGTATTGTTTCTCGGGCACTCTGATTGGATTCCCATGTTAAGTTTAAAAATCTCTTGACAATTTTTGATTTTTTGGTTTTTCCAAAATCAAATCCTAAATGTAAAGTAAAATTAAATAATTTTCAGTATATCTTATACCTAAAACTACCTCTGAGTTTTCTAGAGGGGCCCTGGAAAATCACAACACTTTGTTTTTTTTCATCTTGTAAAAAGAGAAGTACTGAAATAGTGAGGTTTATTTGATATGTTACTATTGATGAGTTGTATGGGGAGAATTGTAAAATCAGAAGATACAGTCAGATTGGTTTAGGTAAATGTTATTAGTATAAATATTTCAGAAAAATGTATTCAATATGGGATATTCCTAAAGATCTGTCAGTGTCCTTGCTGTCCATGTCTCTGTTTATCAGTCTTGGTGCTGTTTTGGCTGATGTTAGGCACATAGGGTATACTTCATCAGTCATAACTTCAGTTACATTTCTTTTTTCTTTCTTTCTTTCTTTCTTTTTTTTTTTTTTGTAAGGGAGGGAGGGGCAGAGGGAGAGGGTGAGAGAATCTTAAGTAGGCTTCATGCTCAGCGAGCAGCCTGACGCAGGGCTTTATCTTACAACCCTGAGATCATGACCTGAGTCAAAATCAAAAGTAGGATATTTAACCAACTGAGCCATCCAGGCATCTTGGCTGAAGTTACATTTTAAACTACTAATGTCATTGCATCATTACTTCTTTAATTTGAATATAGCATCTTCTAGGTTAGTACCTTTCAAGTGGGATTCACAATATTTACTTATGGAGTTTTATTAATATACAGCTACTTAAGACCTACTTTAGACTTAACTGAATCTCTCCTTGATACCCTTACTGTATTCTTGGTCTATTCTTATTATATGCTCAATATAATCGTGATATAATATGTCAAGATCATTTTTTATATCAAGATATTTTCCTGTAAAGATTACTTATATCCATTTTTATAAATTGGTACAGCATTTACTACATTCTTTGAAAATAAGATTATATTTATAATTATTTCATCTAATGCTTCTTTTGAGGATTGACTTTGTTTTGTTTTACATGCCATAGAAACAACCAAATCCTTGTCAGTTGCATTATTCTCATTATGAACTCTCATTAGATCTTTCACTTTTGAAAATGATAAGTTAGCCAAAGCTATTTTGAGTCTATTGTCCTCAATGGACAAGGGTTTTTTGTTGTTGTACTGTTTTACGATTATGCTTCCCTGAAAGCTCTGCAATCAGCTACAGGGCAAGAGGCTCTGTCTTCAACAAAGAACTGAAAGCCCTGTTAAAAAGTAATGGAGGATAGTCTGAAGAAAGGCAAGCAGGGGCAAGGAGACCCTGTTCTAAGAAGAAACTACCCTAAAAGGAAAAAGACCCCATCCGATTATTCTGCAGCACCCTGAAATGAGCCCTCCACCCCTTCCCATGTAAACTACCTGATAGGTAGATGAACACATGGACAAAAACCTGATTCAGTGACAGGAGATTGGAAGGTTAATCAGAATAAAACAACCCAACAAACACATAAAAACCCCTAGACTTATAAACTCCAAAGGCAACCCTCTTGGATCCCCTCCCCCTTCAGGAGCTTTGTACTATTGCCCAATAAAATTTGCTTTGCTGCCCACCACTCTTCGTCTGGTCTACCTCTTCATTCTTCAAAGTGGCATGACCAAGAACCACAGGCACTAAAGGAAAAGAAATCCTGAAACAAAAGGACACTGCCAGGTAACTTTGGATAGAGACTTCTGATGGCATCACTTAAACAAACTTTGACACTAAACCAGTGAAACTGAGTCAAGATTTCCAGGAAGCATTTGGGTTCATGAAACTCTAAACAAAAGGTACAATGAAAAAGAATTATAGAATACTGAATTAACTGATGAGAGACAATTCTAGTGTTTTATTTGGAATATTGTTGATGTTTTAATATTCTTTTTTCTGGCTATATAAGGAAGCCCTCTTTCCTCTTAAACTGCCTATACCTCATAATAATTACTAGACTCTATTTCTGTAAGCTGAAATGAAATGTTTGTAAATGATATCTTATTCTTCCTACCTGAGCCCTCCAAAATTTGGAAGCTCTTATATAATATTATTTCCGCAGCAATATAACTTTTTGAATAGGTTCAATGACAATCTATCCTTCTTTTTTCTAGGACATTACTGGTAACACTGGTTTTACAACTAAGGTCTTGCCTGGATTGTCATATTTAAGATTGATGCTCATTTGTTAAGGTATAAGCAGACACTACTGAATAACTAAGATTGACTTTATTGAACTAGTTTACAGACCCCTTTGGGAAAATTGGCATCAGGCTTACAGGTTGTTTCCCACTTTTACGGGTGATTAAGAAGATCACTTCCTGGCAGGCCCAAGAAACTGGATATTTTTGAGAACTTGAGAAAAGAGAGATGCATCCAAATAAAGTTCTTGGCTTGGCTTTGAGCCTCAAGAGGCTTTTAAAGGTCCAATCTCAGATTCCCTATGAAAATTTTCAGGAAAAAAAAAAAAGAAAGAAAAAGAACTGAAAAAGGCACATATGGCAAATTAATACTCTGGCTGCACCTATGTAAATAATCAAGCCAAATCTAAAGAGACTTAGATTTAAGATTATTTTTGACCAGGGGTGTCTGGATGACTCAGTTGGTTAGGTGTCCGACTCTTGATTTTGGCTCAGGTCATGATCTCAGTGTTGTGAGACTGAGTCCCGTGTCTGCTTAAGATTCTTTCTCTCCCTCTGCCCCTCCTCCTCTGTCCCTCTCTCCCCACCTCCCTCCCTCTCTAAAAACAAAAAAGATTATTTTTGACCAAAAGAATGGAGATTATAGAAAAAAAATTGTTTCAGCATAACACTTCATCCTCTATAACATGCCCTTCCAGATTTATCTTATTCTAGCCCTGTTTATTATCTTTGAGCTATTTTGCAACTCTTTGTAAGCTGTAGATAACTGATGATATGTAAATTCTGTTCTGTCAGTTAATGATTTTAATTAATTTTTTTCCAATGTGGTAAACACAGTTGTGTCTCCATTGGCAATTTGTCTCAACATTCTCTTATTCCATATAAATTTGCACTATTTTGACTTTTCCTTTCAATCAGTAATAACATGTCCTTGGTTTCCTCAGATGAATAAAATAAATTCTTTAATATGTGTTTATTTTTATATCTGCATAAGTCATGTTTTTCTTTTTCTGAAAATTATCTTTTAATACTTTTTTCAATGATATTGACAATGAATTGAAAATTAGTGATGGAATAGAGTATAGTGCTTGCAATAACTACTATATGGATTATAATACTATCAACAATGTAAAAGCATTTTCTTTCTAATGTGATAAGTACTTTAAAATGTTGTAAAATAGGTACCTATTTATTAAAAAAAAGAAAAAAAACCAAAACTATTATTTCTTGCCATATTAAGGCCATTTTTCACCTGTTTGCAGCACTAAACAAAGTTGCCTACGGTTTAGGTCAGTAAAGTTACAGCTAGAGATTAAAAATACATAACCAAATTAAAAAAAAAACAAAACAAAACTTGGGATTGAGATAGATTTTGGTAGTTAGGTAGATCTTTTTTTTTTTTTTTTAATAGTCCTATTAAACCTGGGTATACATATTTTAGACTTTCACTCCCCATTGGTATTTTGGTTTTTGCACACTGAAAACCCATTGATGTGATAAGACAAATAATGCTTCATCTATTTCAGAGTCTTACCATTATATAGGACAATGGGTGAACAAAATTTGCCACCCCAAAATGTGTTTCTGTAGCATGTGGATTATTTTAGACTGATTATTTTAGATTGATAACAGAAGACTCACGAAGAAACTTGACCAAAGCCTCCCATCCTCCCAATTGCCTAAAAGAAGTTAGATAGAGCACCTGCTCCAGGAAGGGAGCTATCACCATAGATAACTATCCTACAGTATAAACTAAATATGGTAAACAGAGAGAAACCTAGCAAGGCCTGTTTTATCGAAGTCTTCTCTATGTCCCATGTTTCTGGAGGGCCCAGCAAACATTCCTTTACCAAACATTAACTTTCTCCATTCTTCTTGTGAATTGCCATCCTCTTTTTGAAGGTCTAGACCTCTATGCGCTTCTCCTTACTCCAGAATGACATATATACTTAATTTTGCCTGTATTTGGAATCTCTCATGTTTATGTAGATTGCCCATACATACGTAATTAAATTTGATTTTCTCTTGTTAATCTGTCTCAGGTCCATTTAATTATTTGACCAACCAGAAGAATCTTGAAGGGTACATAATTTTTTTTTCTCAGCAGCACATAAAAGAATTTTTGTATTTCTATGAAGAATGAGCATAGAAATCAAAATTTTATTCTCCCCTTCTGTTCTTATTTATTTATTTATTTATTTTCAGATTTTATTTTTATTTTATAATAATTTTTTATTATGTTATGTTAGTCACCATACAGTATATCCTTAGTTTTTGATGTAACGTTCCATGACTCATTATTTGCATATAACACCCAGTGCACCATGCAATATGTGCCCTCCTTAATACCCATCACCGGCCTATCCCAGTCCCCCACCCCCATCCCCTCTGAAGCCCTCAGTTTGTTTCCCAGAGTCCATAGTCTCTCATGGTTCTTCCCCACTCTGTTCTCCTTTTTTAATCATTGTAACTGGATGAGCATGAAGATTTTGATCACTAACGTTATTTATGCCACAGTTCTTAGAAGGTAAAAGTGGCTAGTTTATTTTATTATTATTTTTTAAAGTGGCTAATTTAAAAGCAAAAGTAGTTTAATCTTAATAACTTTTTTTTTTCATTTTTATTCTACGGTTACACTAATATATGAAGTCATTACCCTTTAATGTTTTACAGCTGAATAGGCATAACAGGCAAACCTTGTAGAAAGGGCTCCTAGTCAGTGTTTGCCCACTAGAATGCCTCTTGGCTTTTAAGACCCAAACATTATGGAACAAAACACGTTTTAAATTTTTTCTCTGCATCTTAACATGAGTTTGTTATTCATAGGGCTTGGTTAAGGGTTTTGGGTTGACATGGCATGCCATTTTAAATAATGGGATGTACACTGATAGTTAACATTGTGGCATCAAATGTCTGTTTTTTTGGAATGGATGGATCACTGACACCAAGTGGGAGTTACCTGTAACCAAGTGCTATGTTTAGAATAGTTCTACAGTCTTTAGATGGAGAAATTGCCTCAAAGAACTATAAAGTGGGATTTTCTAATAACTTCTAATTAATTATGATTGAGTCAGTAAAACTATTGCATTATATAAATTTAAGAAACTGATTTTTTTTCAGAGAATATGAGAGAAAAAGTTTTAAAATTGACTTATTATTTTTACATTATTATTGTTGTTGTTAATGTTCTCTTGTAGATTCAAAGGTTTACCGTGAGTTTTCTAGATCTTTTATTTCAATTAGGATCTAAAACTCATAGAACTAAGTTATCAGATAAGGCAGATGTTCCTGTAATTCAATAGTGAATTGAATTTGGAGGGGAAAAATGGCAAAAGCCTCTGAGTATCCTGCATTTTAGAATTAGTGACATAAAATCAAAGCAGAAGTCTATGGCAATGCTCACTGTGTGTGGTAAACGCAATACAGATAAACTTACTTATGGATCCACTGGGAAACCATCATAAAACGATGATCACTTAAAATTAGAATAATTAAATAAATCTCTGTTCCCTTTGGCAATGATTCCTACTAATAGCAGTTCACCCACGTGGCAATTTCTTAATTCAGCATTTATTTATAAATAAACCCTGAAACTCTTACAGCAGTAATGATTTTTTTCTCTCTATTTTTAATTTCTTTTGAGGCTATTTTTTTCAAACTTCTTTGGCCACTGCCACTTTCCTCCTTAATTAATTTCATCAGGATATTAATATACATTTTCTAACACACAAAATGACAGCTACTTTCTTATAAGCTGAACATGAACGAGGAGCCACAGCTTATTTTAAAAAATAAGGAATTGGTTTGAATAAATTGAAATATATCTCACTATAATAGACAAAAAAATTGCACTCCTAAACTCAGAAAAGGGGAGATAGTTATCAGAAAGCATGCATTGTTTTTAGCACTTTAAATGATGTATGATTAAACTTAGAGAAGTTTCAGAAGAAAGTAAAGTATTTTACATTTTGGGAAGAAGAAAAGGGAAAGATGAATGAATGTAAGTTAATGACTTTCAGAAGAAAAGTTGAGGGATATAAAAAAGGGTGGTGAACTTTTCATTGTGTTGCTTAAGAGACAGGCCCATCTTTATAATTTTAGGCAATAAGTTGTTGCATAATAAGAGGAAATGACTTAAATTTAAGAATTAATTTAACTAAAGTCCCCACGAATGTACATTAGGAAATCTCTGATGATTAATTTTGATCCATTTATTGTCTTTCATTTTATATTTCAGTCTTGTTTTTGTTCATGCCATGGTCTATGACAATGGTCTACTTCTTATACTATGCTTATTTCCTTCTATTCATGCTTTTAAGTAAGTATGAATAACAATGATTTTAAAATTTATTTTCTGATAGATTTTTAAAACTTTTTCTTATGATCTTAGTTTATTGTTTTTCTCCTACTTACCATCTGGATTTCTGTGAACAAGAATAAATCTCTACAGAGCAGACTGAGATCATGAGGTGGGGAACGCGTACCACCAGACTGAAACAGAGCTCCGGTGTGCTCACTGGAACCAGACTGAGACCAGGAGCTCCGGGAGTGCGCGGGGGCGGCTGGCGGCTGGCAGCTGGCAGTGTTAGAAACACAAAGGACAGTCGCACTGGCCCTGGAAGTGAGGGCTGGGACGCTGGGTGTGGGGCACACAACCCGGGACGCTGCAGGGTTGAGCAGCACCATCAGAAACAGAGTTAAAGTGGCCAGAACATCAGTGGAGAACAGTCCGCAATCCCTCTGTTCTGAGACAGAGGCTGAGATTCGGCTACTACTGCTCTGACTCTCAGAAGAGGCACAGCAAACCGCCAGAGAAAGCCGCCAGAGAGCAAAAGCCTGGAAATACCGGCTCACAGTGTGCCCATCCCCATCCCCCCGCGCAGGGGACACGGAGACTCTACCCAAACAGGGTTGCCTGACTATCGGCGTGGGAGGCTCCTCCCCCAGAAGGCAGGCTGAAAAATCAAGAAGCCCACATCCCTAAGTCCCTATAAAACAAGTGTGCCCTGCCTGGGTCCCGGTCAATAATTTGGGCTCTGGACAACCCCACAACCTCTCCTCATCAGAATGACGAGAAGGAGAAATCCCCCCCAGCAAAGAAAAGACAATGAGTCTGTGGCCTCTGCCACAGAACTAATGGATATGGATATAACCAAATTATCAGAAATGGAATTCAGAGTAACAATGGTCAAGATGATGTGTAGACTTGAAAAAAGTATTAACAAAAATGTTAATGAGAATATAGAATCTCTAAGGGTGGAAATGAGAGCAAATCTGGCAGAAATTAAAAATTCTATGAGCCAAATGCAGTCAAAACTAGAGGCTCTGACAGCCAGGGTGAATGAGGCAGAAGATCGTATCAGCAAATTGGAGGCTGGGTTAGTAGAAGAAAAAGATAAAATAGAATCTGGACTTAAAAAAATCCATGAGCAAGAATGTAGGTTACTGACTCAATGAAACGTTCCAATGTCAGAATCAACGGCATCCCCGAGGGGGTGGAGAAAAACAGAGGTCTAGAAGAGATATTTGAACAAATTGTAGCTGAAAACTTCCCTAATCTAGCAAGGGAAACAAACATTCGTGTCCAAAGGGAGAGAGGACCCCTCCCAAGTTCAACCATGACAAACCTACGCCACGTCATGTCACAGTGCAGTTCGCAAATATCAGATCCAAGGATACAGTATTGAAAGCGGCCAGGGCAAAGAAATTTCTCACGTACCAAGGCAAAGGCATCAGAATTATGTTAGACCCATCTACACAGACCTGGAATGAGAGAAAGGGTTGAGGGGGCATTTTTAAAGCTCTTTCAGAGAAAAACATGCAGCCAAGGATCCTCTATCCAACAAGGCTGTCATTCAGAATGGATGGAGAAATAAAGACCTTCCAGAATCGCCAGTCATTGACCAATTTCGTAACCATGAAACCAACCCTACAAGAGATATTAAGGGGGGTTCTATAAAAGTAAAAAGGCCCCAAGAGTGATACAGAACAGACAGTCACAATCTATAGAAACAAAGACTTTACTGGCCACATGGCATCATTAAAATCATATCTCTCAATAATCAGTCTCAATGTAAACGGCCTAAATTCTCCCATAAAAAGCCACAGGGTTGCAGATTGGATAAAAAGACATGACCCATCCATTTGCTATCTACAAGAGACTCATTCTGAACCTAAAGATACATTCAGACTGAAAGTAAAGGGATGGAATACCATCTTTCATGCCAATGGACCTCAAAAGAAAGCTGGGGTTGCAATTCTAATATCAGATAGATTGGATTTTAAACTAAAGACTACAGTTAGAGACACAGAAGGGCACTATATTATTCTTAAAGGATGTATCCAACTAGTGGATATGACAATTATAAATATATATGCCCCAAACAGGGGAGCAGCAAGATACACAAGACAACTCTTAACCACAATAAAGAGACATATAGATAAAAATACGTTAATAGTAGGGGACCTCAACACTCCACTATCAGCAATAGACAGAGCACCAGAGCAGAAAACCAACATAGAAACAAGAGCTTTGAATGCCATACTCAACGAGATGGACCTCATAGATATATATAGAACACTACACACCAGAACCAAAGAATACTCATTCTATTCTAATGCCCATGGAACATTCTCAAGAATAGACCATGTTCTGGGACACAAAACAGGTCTCAACTGATACCAAAAGACTGAAATTATCCCCTGCATATTCTCAGACCACAACGCTTTGAAAGTGAAACTCAACCACAAGGAAAAATTTGTAAGAAACTCAAACACTTGGAGACTAAGAACCATCCTGCTCAGGAATGACTCGATAAACCAGGAAATCAAAAATCAAATTAAACAATTTATGGAGACCAGCGAGAATGAAAACACAACGGTCCAAAACCTATGGGATACTGCAAAGGCAGTCCTAAGGGGGAAATACATAGCCATCCAAGCCTCACTCAAAAGAATAGAAAAATCTAAAATGCAGTTTTTATATTCTCACCTCAAGAAGCTGGAACAGCAACAGAGGGACAGGCCTAATCCACGCACGAGGAAGCAGTTGACCAAGATTAGAGCAGAAATCAACGAATTAGAAACCAGGAGTACAGTAGAGCAGATCAACAGAACTAGAAGCTGGTTCTTTGAGAGAATCAATAAAATTGACAGACCACTGGCAAGACTTGTCCAAAAGAATAGAGAAAGGACCCAAATTAATAAAATTATGAATGAAAAAGGAGAGGTCACAACCAACACCAATGAAATTGGAAGGATTATTAGAAACTTTTATCAACAGCTTTATGCCAATAAATTAAGCAATCTGGAAGAGATGGAGGCCTTCCTGGAAACCTATAAACTACCAAGACTGAAACAAGAAAAAATTGATTTTTTAAACAGTCCAATTAATTATGAAGAGATTGAGTCAGTGATAAACAACCTTCCAAAAAACAAAACTCCAGGTCCGGATGGTTTTCCTGGGGAATTCTACCAAACATTCAAAGAAGAAATAATACCTATTCTCCTAAAGCTATTTCAAAAAATAGAAACAGAAGGAAAGTTGCCAAACTCATTCTATGAGGCCAGTATTACCTTGATCCCGAAACCAGGCAAAGACCCCATCAGAAAGCAGAATTACAGACCAATTTCCCTAATGAATATAGATGCCAAAATCCTCAACAAGATCCTGGCTAATAGAATCCAACAGTGCATTAAAAGGATTATCCAAGAGGGATTCATCCCTGGGATGCAAGGGTGGTTCAACATTCGCAAATCTATCAGTGTCTTAGATTTTATCCAGAAAGTAAAATTCAAAAATCATATGATTCTCTCAATAGATGCAGAAAAAGCATTTGACAAAATACAGCATCCTTTCTTGATTAAAACCTTTCAGAGTGTAGGGATAGAGGGTACATTCCTCAATCTCATAAAAACCATCTAGAAAAGCCTACAGCAAATATCATTCTCAATGGGGAAAAGCTGGAAGCCTTTCCCTTAAGATCAGGAACACGACAAGGATGCCCACTCTCGCCATTATTATTCAACATAGTACTAGAAGTCCTTGCAACAGCAATCAGACAACAAAAAGGGATCAAAGGTATCCAAATCGGCAGAGAAGAAGTCAAACTGTCTCTCTTCGCAGATGACATGCTACTCTACATGGAAAACCCAAAAGAATCCACTCCAAAACTATTAGAAGTTATAGAGCAATTCAGTAATGTGGCGGGATACAAAATCAATGCTCAGAAATCAGTTGCATTTCTATAAACAAATAATGAGACTGAAGAAAGAGAAATTAGGGAATCCATTCCATTTACAATAGCACCAAAAACCACACATTACCTTGGAATTAACTTAACCAGAGATGTAAAGGATCTATATTCTAGAAAGTATAAATCACTCTTGAAAGACATTGAGGAAGACACAAAAAAGATGGAAAAATATTCCATGCTCATGGATCGGAAGAATTAACATAGTCAAAATTTCCATGCTACCCAGAGCAATCTACACTTTCAATGCTATCCCGATCAAAATACCGATGACATTTTTCAAAGAACTGGAACAAATAGTCCTTAAATTTGTATGGAACCAGAAAAGGCCCCGAATTGCCAAGGAACTGTTGAAAAGGAAAAACAAAGCTGGGGGCATCACAATGCCGGATTTCGAGCTGTACTACAAAGCTGTGATCACAAAGACAGCATGGTACTGGCACAAAAACAGACACATAGACCAATGGAACAGAATAGAGAACCCAGAAATGGACCCTCGGCTCTTTGGGCAACTAATCTTTGATAAAGCAGGAAAAAACATCTGGTGGGAAAAAGACAGTCTCTTCAATAAATGGTGCTGGGAAAATTGGACAGCTACATGCAAAAGAATGAAACTTGACCACTCTCTCACACCATACACAAAGATAAACTCCAAATGGACGAAAGACCTCGATGTGAGACAGGAATCCATCAAAATCCTGGAGGACAACATAGGCAGCAACCTCTACGACATCGGCCAAAACAACCTTTTTCATGACACATCTCCAAAGGCAAGAGAAACAAAAGATAAAATGAACATGTGGGACTTCATCAAGATAAAACGTTTCTGCACAGCCAAGGAAACAGTCAAAAAAACTAAGAGGCAGCCCATGGAATGGGAGAATATATTTGCAAATGATGCTACAGATAAAAGACTGGTATCCAAGATCTACAAAGAACTTCTCAAATTCCATACACAAGAAACAAATAAACAAATCATAAAATGGGCAGATGATATGAACAGACACTTTTCCAATGATGACATACAAATGGCTAACAGACACATGAAAAAATGTTCAAAATCATTAGCCATCAGGGAAATTCAAATCAAAACCACACTAAGATACCACCTTATGCCAGTTAGAATGGCAAAAATTGACAAGCCAAGAAACAACAATTGCCGGAGAGGATGTGGAGAAAGGGGATCCCTCCTACATTGTTGGTGGGAATGCAAGTTGGTACAGCCACTCCGGAAAACAGTGTGGAGGTCCCTTAAAAAGTTAAAAATTGAGCTACCCTATGACCCAGCCATTGCATTACTAGGTATTTACCCCAAAGATACAGATGTAGTGAAGAGAAGGGTCATATGCACCCCAATGTTCATAGCAGCATTGTCCACAATAGCTAAATCGTGGAAGGAACCGAGATGCCCTTCAACAGATGACTGGATTAAGAAGTTGTGGTCCATATATACAATGGAATATTACTCAGCTATCAGAAAGAACAAGTTCTCAGCATTTGCTGCAACATGGATGGCACTGGAGGAGATAATGCTAAGTGAAATAAGTCAAGCAGAGAAATAGAATTATCATATGATTTCTCTCATCTATGGAACATAAAAACTAGGAAGATTGGTAGGGGAAGAAAGGGATAAAGAAAGGGGGGGGTAATCAGAAGGGGGAATGAAGCATGAGAGACTATGGACTCTGAGAAACATACTGAGGGCTTCAAAGGGGAGGGGGGTGGGGGAATGGGATAGGCTGGTGATGGGTAGTAAGGAGGGCACATATTGCATGCTGCACTGGGTGTTATACGCAACTAATGAATCACTGAACTTTACATCAGAAACCGGGGATGTACTGTATGGTGACTAACATAATATAATAAAAAAACATTAAAAAAAAAAAGAATAAATCTCTACGGGGTGCCTGTCTGGGTCAGTCGGTGGAGCATGAGACTCTTTTTTTTTAAGATGTTATTTATTTATTCGAGAGAGAGAGCATGAAGCGGTAGGGTCAGAGGGAGAAGCAGACTCCCTGCTGAGCAGGGAGCCTGATGCGGGACTCAGTCCTGGGACTCCAGGATCATAACCTGAGCTGAAGGCAGTTGCTTACCCAACTGAGCCACCAGCTGTCCCCTGAGGGTGCTTTCCTGATATGCCCCTGGAGACCGGAAGGGAGGAGAGTGTTCTTGCAGTTGTAGTAGCATGTGAAGCATTTTGGGTTTTTTTTTGTTTTTTTTTTTAATTAATGATTTTTTATTATATTATGTTAGTCACCATACAGTACATCCCCGGTTTCCGATGTAAAGCTCGATGATTCATTAGTTGCGTATAACACCCAGTGCACCAGAGCATGAGACTCTTGATCTCGGGGTTGTGAGTTCAAGTTCCATGCTTGGTGTGGAGCCTACTTAAAAAATAAATAAATAAATAAATCATTACAAAAATACATGACTAAACAGCTCAATGAAGGTACCTAACACAATCTACAATATTTAGTGTCAGACTTTGGCACTACAGCTATGTCAATTAGTCAAGATTTCAGATCATAATGGCATGTTAACAGCTTGTTGAAGGAACACAATAATATATGTATGTAATTCTCATTGTTTGATAGAAATGAAAATAAATGTCAATATAACCATGAAGTTATGTAGCTTTACTCACTTTATGTAGCTTTACTCAGCCATTTATTGAATTAATCAGTTAAGCAGAAGACCATATAATGAATATTTCAGTATTATTTTTCATTCCTTCCTCTTTAGCTCTATTGGGGGCCTAGCAAGGTATTGAATCAGTCATGGTTGTACCATTTTAACACTGTGCCTGTGTTCTTGTGTTTCACTTTTCTCTTTAAATAGTTTAGGACATTTCTCAGCATTGTAAAATGTCATCCAACATATCTACAAAGTGTGACAAACATCTGTGATTTCTCATGTTTTTCATAATACTAAATCTATATTTCTTACTTAGAGAAAGTGGCTTTCTGTGAAGCACTGGGATATTACAACATTACTGTTACATTATTTAAAATGGTTCATTACTCCTGTTTGTTCATGAGGGAACTGGAAACTTAAGTATAGACAAATGTACTACTGATATGTTATCCTAGACCTGCATGTAAATGGCAGTCTGTTAATTTCACAAGGTGTTGAGGGGTATTTAGTTACTGGTTGCTCATAAAGACATTAAAGTTAGGTGAACTAAGTTGCACATAACAGCCTCCCCATGGCCTCATTTGCTTCTGATGTGGTACAGTGAAATACATTTATCTAATTCCATTTAAAATATATTCGCAAAAGTGGAGAGAAAAATAAAGAAAATGGAATATAGACTGTAAGCGGTCTACTCAAGAACTTAACTTTCTTACTCTAGTAAAATACATCATTCTTACTCTAGTAAAATACATACATATTTATTGTGAAATGATAGGCAGTTAGGACAAAAATTAATTCTTGAACCAAATCTGAATAAGCTGAGTTATAAAATACTGTGATTCACATCTCCTTTCTGGATTCCCTCCAAAGATGATGAATGGTTGACCTATCAATTTGTACAGATATGTACATTATGCTTAACTTGGCAACACCAAAATATAAAACAAAATAGTGATGATACCTAATAATGTGAAATACTGAAAACCTAATATATTGGTTATTATAGTATGTTTGTGTGAAATCACTGTACCCACTAAAATAATAATCACTTGTGTAAGTCTTTGTATAGACTAAGAAAATTTTCCTAAAGATGTATCAACTTTTTTTCAAAATTATAATCTTCATGGCCTCTAGGCAAAGAGTTTTGAGGAGATCTCTAAATAATATTGACCATGATTGTCACCTGCTGCCAAACCCAACAGTCATTGATAGCTTCTTTCATTTCAAGGCTGTCAAACACATTAAATGACAGCAAGGTTGAATGTTTTCCCAATGATCACACCACCATCTGTATAAATGGTGACCTATGATCTTTTGGAAAAATTTGGAACTTGAACAGTTAATATGATGTAAGTTTACCTATAATAGACAGTTTCTTTACTTGTAACCATTTTGAGTTATATGAAAAATTTCATAAATATTAGCCATGAGAAATCACTTTAATACTGACAAATGACAGCATCCATTATATTCACTAATGTTTTAAATTTTAACCATCAATGTATACATACATATATACTTTATATAAAGCTAATATATTTTTAATATACTCATTATTTTTACTTAACTTTTAAGATATATTGCTTTCAAATTTCTCTTGAAAACATTTCATTTCAAGCAGACTATCCCAAAACTTGGTTATAAAAAGCAAACTTGAAGCTTTTAGCAAAGATTATCGGCTTCACTTAAATGGATATTTTAGCTTGACAAATAGAGATTTTGCAAATTTACTACAATATCTATAACAGCCTTTAGAATGGAAGCTTGGACTACAAATCAAAATAAGCAACTATATTATATACATGAATTTTTACATGAGAATAAGCAATTCTGGTACAAAATTACTTTGATTGGTACTGAGCTATATTACAACAAATATAAGGGCTTATACCTGAAATTTTGCTGTTGCTAACACTTTAAGTCAGGGTCATATATGCTTTAACCCATAGAATATTTCTTTCATTCCAGATACCCATTTCTCTGGCCCATTTTTTTTTTTTAAGATTTTATTCATTTATTTGAAAGAGAGAAGGAGAGCATGAGCAGGAGGGAGAGGGAGAGAGAGAATCTGAAGTACCACACTGAGCACAGACCCCAACGTGGGCTCTGTCCCAGGACCACGAGATCATGACGTGAGCTGAAACTAAGAATCGGATGTGCAGCTGACTGAGCCACCCAGGCGCCCCTCCCTCCCCACATTTTGTCATCTGTGAAATCATGCTGTATATTCCAACTGATCAATTTTGTCTTTTAAAATTTTTTTTCTTAGTGGCACATAAAAAATGGCATATCTTAAATTGATGCTGTCTTAGATTGTAGGAAATACAATAGTGCATTACCAGAGGCAAATTAAGTTAGGAATATGATGGAAGATAAAAAGGGAAACTATAAAATGACCTCTTTATTAGTTTGGTCTATATTCAACTGCTTCTGAGTCAGGTCTTAATCTTATTAAATACACTTTTTGAATTTCAGATTATCTACCACCAGCCTCCAGTTCAACTTTAAATTGGGGTTATTTTTTTTTCCTACTGTCTTTTAAAAAATATTCTGAAAATGATCAGTAACCATTTATCTTTAGGAACCAGTTAGAAGAAGGGATTGTTATTAACTTAATGATCAAAAGGATTCTTCAAAAATTGAACTACTCTATTTTAGATGTAAATAGGTGAACACTAAATACAAAATGAATGAGGAAACATCAAAATATATACAAACATAAAAATACAGAAACACTTTTCCTAGATCTCAAGAAAGTAAAAATTGGCTCAAGAATTTTTTTTTTTTTTTGGCTGAGTTTTAGAAACTATAAAACTCTTTCCCAAATTTTTATCCTGGCTATATCAAGGTTTTAAAGGCATACTTTTCAGTGGATGTGTGTACCTTGACACACCAGTCTCCATTTCATTTTATTTCTGTTAGAAAGCAAGCAAGGGAAAGAAACCCAAAGATTAAAAAAAAATTTTTTTTTGTGGGCCAAATTCTTTGTGTCTTTCACACTAGTTGGTATAAGACAGCCTGAACAATGTGTTTGTAAGGGTGAAACAGGTAGCAATGGAGGCAGAAAATGGTAAAGAACAGCAAAAATAGAAAATTAGCCTGGGTGTAGTACCTTGCATGTGAGTGTTCAATATATCATTGGTGAATAATTGACCGCATGAGTGAAATAAGGGATATAAATGATTCTTTTATACTATGCAAGTACATATACCATGAAAAGTAAATATTTTAATACAAATAAGACAAATTCCAAGTCCTGTTGAGTTTGTGTTGTTGACACATATTTGGTCTGTGATTAAAATGTTCATGTACTTGTATGCCCTTCCATCTGTGAGCGTTTTGTTTACATGTGAGGATCCTAGAGGGTAAAGACTATGTTTATCTAAATTAATTTTATTCCATTCCATGCCGAAGTACATATTTATGATAGCATATTGATAATATTAATGAGAATACTGTAAACCCAGTGAGGGATTCAAAACAAAAGATGTGAACAGCTAAAAAGGATTTGTGACTTTGGTTTTTCCTAATATGCATCTTTCATTTTCTCAAGCTATTGAGATAGGCAACACAATATTTTTAAGATGAAATTTTAAATCCTTCTGCAATGCAGTCCGGCTTTGGTTGTTTTTTCTGCCTCTGTGCCACTCTCCACTCTTGGTTTCCAATGTGTTTTCCTGCCACTAAATGCCACCTTGTTATAATTCAGATGTTCTTAAACTTGAAAAATCTAGCTCTCTTTTAAAGGAAAAAACAAATCTCCTAGATATGCAGAGTTGACTTAATTATTTTATTATGAAGTTACTTAATGCAGATAGGTATATAAAACTAGATTAGGTTCCTTATTTTTATAGCTCTTACAGAAATATAAAACCCAAAGAAGTTTATAAATTACATATAAACAAAAGAGAAAAACCAATAAGATAAAGATAACATAATTAATATGATGTGGTTTTGCTAATTTGGAATTAGAAAATATTTTGTAAATTAGTTCCTTTACTTTTTCCAAGCATGTTGTTGAGTTCAGAGGCATAGAAAGACTTGCTTAATGCTATAACAAGCATGTGATTCTCTAGACTGGAATGCCTCTTGGATTCACTTTTTTGCCTAGTTCAAACTACCCCAAATCCAATCCTTTCTCTTAATTCCCTAGGTATTTGGCTTCCCATCAGGTCATTCCTTCTATGTTTACCTTGTTTGGTTTTGGCAATGAAAATCTGAACTCTACCTTGGCACCCACCCAGAAACCCCATGAGACAGTGCCACTGGTAAGCCTCCTTTTACTCTAGTCATCACCAAAGTCTACCTAGAACTATATTGTCCAGTTCCTCAGTTTTCTGCACATTTGAAGAAAGAGAAATTCATCAAAGAAATTTTGTGGGAGTAAATCTGAAGGGAAAAATCAAAGATATCTTTATAGTTTTGATTTGATCCATCTTGACTAGACAAAACACATTAACCATGACAACAAAATGACAGAGTATAGGTACTGGAGATTTGCAAAGAAATTATGAGTTAGTTATGGTTCTAAGATTTGCAAAATTGGTTAAAGAACGGATAATAGTAATGCCTTGTATTCAGTAGGGTTTTAATAAATGAATGAATGATAGGAGATCTCAGGCTAAACTACTTTGGGAGCCTTCCATATTTCAAAATCTAATTAATAACTAGAAAGAACCATATATTACTGTCTTCAAAAATATTTCCCATGTCCCCATCTCATGGGTAGCACCCGTCATATGAGGCAACAGGGATTTTGTGTTACATTATGGCCACATTGCTCACTGCTCTCTTATATGATTCACACAGAGAAAGAATGTTCTAAATTGAAGTTCCATGTAATAAATACATGACAAGGCATGTACTGAAGTTTGCTTTTATATCTCAGAACTATTTGCTCTCAGACTAGATAGCTAACTTAGGATATGGCAGATTTAGAGATGGATAAGTCTTTGAGTGGGTGTAGGAGGTGAGATGTAATAAGTAAACTAAATCAACTGGCAAGTGGTGATCCACAGTTCTGTTTCAAATAAAAATTTATCTCAGGACACAGGAAGAACTTACTCAGGGAATGGCCAATTTAGTTTCTACCAGTGTGTCTCACTGTGTCTCATTAATGGCCTCAGTATTATTTAAGGCAATGGGAGCAAGGTCGTAGACTCTAAAATTTCTTTCACCAGAGCCAGTGGAGCAAGAAAAAAAATCCTTTGTTTTTTCTTTATTTTTCCTCTTTATGGGGTTGCTCTTTTCTTCCTTTAGCATTTAAAAGAAAAATTGTTACATTTTTATCTTGGGTCACATGCCTATAGATTATAAGTGTCAAACACATAAATTTTTAAAATACATAAATATGAAGTAACAATGGCAGGCACCCAAGTGTCTACATTTGGTTGCTTTACGCTGATCTTTACAATTTACATTTTCTAGACCAAAAAAAAAAAAAAAAAAAAAAGCCAATCAAGATTATTTTTTGTTATTTCTGATGGAAAGTTCTTGCAAAAATGTTCACTGGGAATTTCAGTAAGTTTGTTCAAGATAAATATATGTATCATTGTAACTTTGTCAGCTTTGAAATCTTTTCTGTTAGTTTCCCAGAGGAAAAATTATAATTTTCATATAAGTAATGGGATTCATATTTATCCAGATAATTGGAAAACCAACTGTCTGGTAAATGTTTCCTAGAATCCAGCAGAGAAGTGTTTATTTTTAAAAGAAATTATACAAATGTACCTTAAAGCTTCTTAGGGTAGAAAGGGGGTTGAGAATGAAGGTATTGTAGAGAATTACTCTAAACTTACAGAAAGTCACATTTGTAAGTAAGGAAACCACCTTCTGTACACCATCTCTATGATTGTAGGGGTTAGAAAGTAGAGGAGGTAAACCATATTTCATGTTTCAACATTATCCCATTATTGATAAAATATTTCTCCAGGTATAATAAGTTAATTAGTGAGGTTAATCTTGAACTATGTCTGCCTCAATAGATCCATCTCTTGCCGTTTAACCTATTTAACCTATTTAACCTATTTATACATATATATATTATTATATTATTATAATTATATAATAATATATTAATATATAATAATATATATAATTATATAATATATGTTAATATATTATATATAATAAGATATAATAATTATTATATAATTATATATAATATATAATAATATATATAATTATATAATATATGTTAATATATTATATATAATAAGATATAATAATTATTATATAATTATATATAATATATAATAATATATATAATTATATAATATATGTTAATATATTATATATAATAAGATATAATAATTATTATATAATTATATATAATATATAATAATATATATAATATATAATATATATATTATAGTTTTTAGTTTTGCTTTTGTATAGAGTTTCCTCTGTGTTTGTTTTTCTTTTTCCTCCACTTGGCAAACTTTTATTCCAGTGTGATGATTCAACTTAAATGGCATCAACTTTGTTAGGCATCAACTAACATGCCCAGGTAGGCTTAGTGGGAACTTCCTCCTGTCTCTTTTGTTATTCTTTTTATATCTCTAATGCAGCAGTTATCTCCTTGTATTATAATTTACCTATTTGCATGCCCCTCCACTGTCTTTAGTATGTGACACTCCTTCAGACCACCAGAATAATGTATTCATTGCAATATCACTGGCACCGGATATGGGGCTTGGCAGTTCTAAAAGGCATTTAGAAATGGCTTAGGCTAAACTGATACGTAACTAACAGGGAAATACTACTCAAATACTTTTAAACTACAGGAACACGTATAAAATTAAAAGTGAAAGAATCGGAAAAGGAAAGGTGAATATAATAAGCTGGGATAAGAAAAATAATTTTTAAGATTAAAGTTTCATTAATTTTTTAAAGAGTTTAAATCCTTGTTGTGACAAAACAAAACAACGTTCATACCTGTGTGAAAGGGCAGACTGTCAAATAAGTGTATGTAAGGGTTTGTGTGTGTCTGTATATGTGTTGAGAGGGAGACAGAAAAACAGAATTTTAAACAACCGGCTTTGGGTTTGGAGGAAATGAGAGAGAGACTGTGAGAAGAACCGGGGCTTGCTTTTTCTAACTCTAAACTAGATAACATCTTCCCTCTACCTCACCAATCTATCCACGTCAAAAAATAAGCAAACAAGGAATTAAAAATCTTTTCTCTGAGGAAAAACTTGCTAACCAAAGATGGGTCGGTAATATTCCTTTGGAGCTGTGCTCTCTTACAAAGATGTATTTGCTGAGTTTAATATAATTGTGCTTTAAATGAATTACCTGACTTATTTTTTTTTTAAATGGGCAACAATGATCAGCTTCTGTGTCATGTTAACCCTTTTTCCGCTGTTTATTTCATCCCATGTTTTTTCAAGCCAAGTTTTTAATATGGCATTTCAAACATAGGAGATTGCATTAATTTGAACTTCCACAGCACAGGAATTTGAGGTACATGCATTCTAGGATAAACATCAAGTGAAGACTTGTGTTAATATCTTAGCAGATTCTTGTAATTCTAAAATTGTTACGTAATATATTTATTTTTAAAGGAAATTTCTTCAACTGCATATGTGCACTTCTGTGACTAAGAGACCAAGATTAAATATTCTGGCTTCCAATCTCTCCATCTTATTAAGATGTCCAGGGAGCCTTTGTACAGAAATATTTTCTATTTTAACTGTACACTCAGAACACATTACATGGGGCATAATGTATAAAATGGGGAAACTGATTTTATATTCCTATAATCTAAAGCTCTTTTATTTCTCTTCTATGACATGGCTTTGAATTGATTTTGAAGTCTTATTTCTGGAGCTGCAAATTCTATTGGATGACCCTGTATGATCTTTCAGAATCACACTGCAACTACTTCTTTTTAATTTTAATCTTTTGAGCTTCCTGTTACTTGAGATGATGGCTTGATAGTAATGGTAACACATTTATAGATGAAATACTTTGAATACTACTTCTTTGGCCAAAGTTTTATCATATATTTTATCACAACATCTTGAAAGCAATTCATATAGTGATTCTGCCCCTAAGCTATGAGGGTAATGAACAGAAACTATCTTAGACTTTATTTATTTATTTATTTATTTATTTATACATATGTCTGGGAAGATTTTTTCCTCATTGGAAATAACTTCACTTGATTAAATAAAAGTAGATTTTTAGTGGATTCTATTAATGTATTTTACATATATTGATGCCTCTGACAGATAGATTTTGGTTAAAATACAAGGCTTCCAAATATCATATTCAAGATGACCTTAGTAGTTTCATTTTTATAAAATTTTTTTTGTGGAAAAATTTCTTATTTTGTGTTCTAAAAAAAACCTCCAAATGATGCCTAATATATAATATTTAATACACACACCATTTTTAAGGACCACATAACAAATATTATAAACAAAATTAATAATGGAGAATATAATAGTTACATTGTCTAGGAATTAAAAACATGTATTAAATAATATAGATAGTAAAGTACAGAACAAATGTCTAACAGCAAAGAGGAAATGAAAGAAAGAGAACAAACAGAGGAAAAGATATTGCCAGGAGTTGTATGACTATGTCATATTTGATTAGATGATATGATCTCCAACTGCCCTTCATTCTATTATAGGTCCAAAAAAGAGAGTTATTTTCAAGAGGAAATAAACTTAAGAAAAAAAATTAGAAATTTAAATGATTATGTACTCATTTATTTTTAAAGAAGTATATCAACTATATTTTCATTTATCTAATTGTTTCACTTCCCTGATTTGAAACCAGATTCAGGAAATATGAGTCGTGTTGCCTGATACTCCTTCTTGCGCATTACTATCTGTTGGGAGACCAGTCTCCCAGTTGTGAGCACAAAAAGCTTAGGCAGTGGTTGTTCACAATCTCTTCCTGCAAGAACACGTGATTCTCAAATGGAAATGACCTAAAATTAAGCTTTCTCTTTTTTGAAAATTTGGGAAATATAAACTCCTTTATGAACTTTAAAATGGAAATATATTTATTGTCTATTCAAATGGAGCAAAGACGATTCTTTTATTTCCTGTGAATTCTTTATGTTAAATGCTCTATTGGATGCCAGTAAATCTTGAAGTCTGTGATAGACTTTTTCTGCAAACTAGCATTGGTCATTATTAATTTACTCATTAATTTATTCAACTGTCTCTCTTTTTTTTTTTTTTTTGACCACTTGACTGACACTGATTATACACAAATCCACCATCCTTGATCATTATTTTATCTGAACTCAGAGCCCACAATGGCAGGCAGATATGAAAACAAATAATGATGAGATAATATAAAAAGTTCCTGAGCACATAAACATAGCATGGAAAGTACTAATTGAACTCAGGGAGCAGTTACTCCATCTGCCCTTGGATAAATGAAGAGAGCTTCACAGATGAGAGGATGCAGAGCTGAGCCTAAAATAATTAATGTAAGTTTTCCCAGATGTGCTTTTGAGGGGAGGTGAGTTCTAGTCCTGTAGATTTATTTTCAAAGCAGAGATGTGTTTTGGATTTTTCTGATGTAATTTTATTAGTCTAGACTGCACAAGTGACTCCCTGAGCAGTGAATTTAAATAAACTGTTAGAGCAGTTGAAGGAAGAGGTGCTATGTGGTGTGTGCAATGGAGACCTCCACCTAGACACTTCCTTTTCAAAGCTTTGATTACAGTTTCATATTTCCCCATCAGAACACATATGAAGGGTTTTCTCATTGCCTCAGTGAGCTGCATAGTTCCATTTTAAACCATATACCAGTTAGGCTGCTTCTCTCATACATCTTCTCCTATTTCTATCTTTAGATACATGTACTTAGTAAATATAGAAAGAATTTATTGTAACTGAAACTCTGAAGTCATAAAAGTGGGATTTATTGAGCAAGCAGTTTGGTGGTGTACAAAAATGCAGTCCACACAGTATCAGGCATGAAGTATTTAAACAGCTATTCACCCACCTGATATTAATTTGTTGGGCAATGTTGGGATATGATGGTAATAGAGAAAATGTTAGTGTTATCCTGAAAATATGACTGTTTCACCAGTGTCTGCTTTAAGAAGAATTATTTCAGAGGCACTTGGGTGGCTCAGTCAGTTAAGTGGCCGACTCTTAATTTCAGGGTTTGATCTCAGGGTTCTGGGATTGATTCCCGTGTCAGGCTCTGCGCTCCAGCAGAGAGTCTGCTTGGGATTCTCTCTTTCTCTCTTGCTCTGCCCCTCCCAACTGCACTCTCTCTCTCTCTCTCTCTCTCAAATAAATAAATAAATCTTTAAAAAAAATTATTTCAGTTGAAATTCCGAATTAAAAAAAAACAAACAAAACTGCAATACTGGGCTTTCAAAACTCTCTTTTTTTCACATTTAGAGTTAATGCTGACCTCCTAGGAAAATTGGAGTTGTCAGAGAATGAAAACACAAAGATCATATCAGGGAGACAGGGAGAGAGAATTTCGACAGCCAGAATCACCTCTTTGCACAATGTAACGGAAAAATCCAAAGCTAATGGAGGGTATCAATCAATTCTTTAAAACATACCAGTGTAAACATAAACTATAATGAAGCTAGAAAGACTGAAGCAGAAGGCCAGGAATCTATATAGTTAAGGACATTTCCTTGATTTTTCTTTATCAGATTACATAGGTTTCCTAAATTCGTATGTTGGGAAGACTATTGTATTCTCTGTTTTTCTTTCTTTTTTTTTTTTTTTGTAAGTATAATTGACATACAATATCCTATTAGTTTGAGAGGTACATCATAGTGATTTGATATTTTTATGCATTATGAAATCATCCCCCAGTAAGTCTAGTTACCATCTGTCACCATATAAAATTATTACAATATTATTGCCTATATTCCCTGTGCAGACTATTGTATTCTATAAGTCTATAATTACTTCCTAAATATATTTTGTGCATTTTCCAGTATTTAGTAAGGCTATAAATGCATTCATATTTTTCTTCAAATTCTTGGTTACTTTTTCACCAACAATATCTAAAATGAGTATTTAATGAGATCATAACAGATACTGAAAAATGTGAACAAATCATAAGAGTTCAATGAAATTTTGCAAAATGAATACATCTATATAACCTACATACAGATCAAGAAACAGAACCTTAACACTACATTGAAACCACTCTCAATGTATGCTTCAAGTCACATTCCTCTTTCCCAAGGTAACTGCTATATTGACTTCTAACACCATAATTTTGTATATATATATGAATTAGATACAAATTAGAATCATACAGAATATACATTTTTGCATATGACTTCTTTCACTCAACTTTATGTCTGAGTTTCATCCATGTTTTTGTATGTATAAATTCATATGGTTCTAATAATCATAAACTTCATCATAAACTTCATGTTTAATTATCTTATCTCTTCTAGAACTCAGTTTGACTATAAATAGGAACATCTTTTTCTGTGCATTATATAAAGCCATTACCTTAAAAAACTAAGAAGTAAGTAAAGCCTTGAGATGTCAGGTTATCTTGAAAATAAAGTTGTACTACTAATTGGCTAGTTAATATTTATTAAGGACTCAGCTTATTATTTCTGTATTTTGGATAAATTAAGCTATTTTGTATACACATCAGTTTTCTCTTAAGTTTTTTGGGAATTCTTACATATGAGACAGCCACCATATAACCTAATCCTGTACCAGTTATTTTATTTTGGCTTTAAATAATATCAGCTATCACGCCCCCAAAGAGCAAAATGTTATATAGTTTTAATTTTTGGTAAAGATTTGGAAATGACTCCTTATAAACTTGGGTGAGTTTTGGTGCCCCTGGTCCAGCAGAAGAGTCAATAAAAAATGACAGAGCAAAATGGTAAGCTCTGTACCAAACTGATGAAAAGCTCTCCAAGTCCTTAAGAAGGCAGTAAAATTTCTCAGTGCTAATGGTTTTAAAGGTCATCAAAGCACTTAAGTGCTCAGAGATGTAGTGCTCACTATCTCCAAACCCACTAGAACTTAGCTCATATTAGGAAAACTGGCTGAATAATATTGTCACTGCAAGTTTTATTAGGCCATCGAATGGACAATGATGGAAATTTATATGTTTAAAAGGAATGTGAGGATACTCCTGGACACCAAGCCCCAGGTCATATTAATAGCATGTAACCAGAAGAAATGATTACCAAAGGTACTAGAAGCTGTCTTGATATCTAAACTGGTTAATTGCATAGGACTTTCATAACATTATCAAAATGTGACAAACTTATTTACAAGTGGGAAGTCACAAGACACTAAGAAAAAAACAAATATCTATTTCATTTTTGGAATGTATTTAGTTTGTGTGTTTACTAAATACAGAACACCATTCCTTTCCACAATAATTTAAAATAGGAGAATCCTGAACTTAAAGTGAATAAATCCTGATGATTTGGTGTGAGAAATCCAGTGTGAGAAAGCTAACCTATTGGTTTTGCTATGTGTAAATTGTAGTGTTTCAAATTAGGGATGCAGAGGAAATTTTCATTTCTTTAGGTGACTTACAGAGATTTTGAGCATAATCACATTTGGAAATAGAATCTAGTTATTAGAACCCATGTTAATCTTAAATGAATTTTAGCAAATCTGGAGGAACAAAGTTGTAGTGGAGTAAAATTGTGGTGTTCAAATGTTTACTAAGATGGCATTTTGCTGATCCTAGAATATCACATCGAGAAATGATATTGTTTATGCAGTATCTTTTCTAAGCACTCTTCCTCAGTGGTCATAAGTTTAAAAGAACTTCATAAAATAAAATACTGATACTGAAAAAACAACATTTTTTTCTGGACTTTAACTACTAGAGATAAATAAAACACTTCTAAAAGTTGATATTTCACAGCAAGTGTTTAAATCAGGAAGATGGTAAGAAAAATCATCATGAGCTTTAAACAAATAAGATATAAATAAAAGAGTCTTTCTAGGAGGCTATCATTGCTGAAACTTTTGTCAATTAAGGCAAAGAAAAACAACTTAAAAGTATAGAGTCAAGTTTTACCTAGATGATGACTGGTTAACTGTCAAGGTTTACTCAAGAAGTGTCTGTGGAATACAATTATTTTATTTAAATTTAACCTAAGTTGTATCTCTATCTATGTATCTATCAATTCATTCATTCATTTATTCTTTCTCTCAAGAAACTGCATACTTGTCATGTGCTAGACATTGTTGTAGGTACTGGAGAATAAAAATAAGCAAAACAGCTAAAGGCCTGATCTCAAGGCTTTTACTTAGTGTACTAAACAAGGAAACAAATGTATAATATACTTTCATGTAGTTACTATAATGTCTATAATTTTTAAAAGTTGGAATGGGCAGTGTCATATTTTGTATGTGCTAGCCTGTTCAAGCCTTAATTCTAGGGCAGGTCATTGCTGCAAATGAAATATTATACTCCAGGAATTGTCAGAGAGGCGGAATATGAAGTATAGAGGCAATTACTAACAGGTTTTGTTATTGATATATTCATAAATACTTCATGCTTTAGTACAGGCTTTTATTGATGAAATTAAAGGTATTAAAGATGTTCAATTGGGCTAAAATATTTTAGAAACCCACATTCATATACTCTCGGTATAAGAATACAGCAAACTCTGTATCTTTTGCCTTAGAGATAAGGCCAAAAAACTTGGTCTAGAAATGGTCTTCTGTCTAACTTCTGATTGGGTGCATTTCTACATGCCTTATGCTAACAATAAGAGTAACTAATCTTGCTTAAAAGTAATCTTGCCTGCCTAAGATGAGCCTTTAATAAAAGGTAGATATCAGATTACTTAAGAGGACAGAGAGCTGGCGCTTCATGGTTTTACAGAACAGTTTATAATGGTTTTGGTGCTTGCTTACAAGTAAGTGTTTAGTAAATCTTTGGATAAGTGGCAGAATTTAGTCTAAAAATGCTTTCATTATACTGTAATAGTAAGGTTATGAGGGAGTACTTTATTATCTTGTAGCTACTTTTGGTGGCTACCATTATGCACCACAAAGAATGTAAGAGTTTGTATGATGAAAACAAGTTTAAGTAAGTTCATAAAAGTAATCAAGTATTCTAAAGAAACATAAAACAAGGTTAGGTGAGTGTAACTAGGATGCATATGGGAAGATGATGTTATAATGCAATCCAGAAAGTCCTGAGAAAATGACAGAAACTTGATTAAAGTGAGGGAGTGAGACCGATGGAGATAGATGAAACCAACTCCAGGCAGAGGAAATAGCAAATTTAAAAGCCCTGAGATGGAAACAACTATGCATATTCAAGAAACATTGTGAAGACCAGACAGTTCAGGCAGGATGAGTGATGAGGAAAACATTAGGAGAGAAGGTCAGGGAAATAAATGGGGGTCAGATCATATAGAGTCTTCCTGACCATAAGGTTTGTTTTTACTCTAAATAAATGACAGGTCATTGGAGGAATCTAAGCAGGAAGGTATTCTTACCTAACTTATATTTAAAAATTAACTCTCAGGTCATTGTGTGCCAAACAATATTTGAAATAGCAAGAGTAAAAGCCATGAGACCAGAGAGGAAACTACTGTAGTAATTCAGGCAAGAGGTCATGCAGGCTCAGCATGTTATAATAATGGAGGTAATAAGATTTGAACATATTGGGGATACATGTTTAGGTATCCAATAGGACTACTTATTGGATTAATGTAGGATTATGAAGAAAGTTGTAGAATGCGGAGGAATCTTTTTTAGATGCTGGAAACTTGGAATACTGTTGCAATAAGAATTTATTATTTTGGCGGTATGTTTTTAGGTGAAGCCAGCAGGATTACACGTAGAATGCGAAAAAAGAGAAAATAATCAATGATGAAGATTGCATTTCTGGCTATAGTGGTCTGAGTGGTATGGATCAACATTCCTGTTGAGAGAAACAACAAAGGACAGAAATATATAAAAAGAAAACAATTATTTGAAATCACAAAGTAAGAAATCACACAGTGAGTAATTGTAGGCCAAGGTCTGGAAAAGAGAAGAAATCTAGAAGATTAAGTCCAATTTGGGGGCCATTTTTCTCTATAAAGTGCTGGATCATTCTCAAAGCGGCATTAAAGAGCCTGAAAAGCTAAGCAGGTCTTCAGACACAGACTGTGAAACCCTTATGGAGAGTTTGAGATCCACAAAAAAGTGTGCGTCCAGATGAATATCCAAGGCTTTCGATTAGGACTTCAAAAAGCTTCAAGGTGGGGTGCCTGGGGAGCTCAGTTAGTTAAGTGTCTGCCTTTGGCTCAGGTCATCAAGCCCTGCGTTGGGCTCCCTGCTCAGTGGAGAGCATGCTTCTCCCACTCCCTTTGCCCCTCTTCCTGTTCTTGCTCTCTCTCTTTTGCTAGTTCTTGTTTTATCTCAAATGAACAAGTAAAATCTTAAAAAAAAAAAAAAAAGGCCTCAAGTTGGAGGAACAAGAAACAGAAAACAGCCCAACCCAACTTTGAATATTTTCAATTAAATAAAGGTGATCATTGAAGATGTCTACTGCCTATAGCCCAGATTTGAAGAAGAGAACAAAATAAAACAAAACAGAAACCCAACTGAAACTAGAGCGTCTAGCCAACTTTATAATTTTTCATATATAATGTTCATTTAATCAGTAATAACTAAGCATAGCAGAAGGCAAGATAAAACTGAAAAAGCAAGATTAAAAAAGACAATAGGAGCAAACCTACAGGAGACATGAACTTTTTTGAGTCATGGCATTTAAAATAAATAAGAAATGGTCTAATGCCTTCAAGGAATTAGGTGAAAAATTAGAGAATTTGGCAGAGAACTGGAAAGTGAAAAAAAAATTGGGAATTCTATAGCTAAAAAATACAATTACAGAAGTTTTAAATTAATAGATTAGATACAACAGAATGAAGAATTAATGAATTGGAAGATAAATCAGAAGAAAATATTTAAAATGAAGTCCAAACAAACAAATGAAAGACAATTTTATAAATGGCTTAAGGTCAATTAGTTATTCCTATGGGAAAAGATGAAATAAAATTTACTTTATATCATATGCCAAACTCAATTTTAATTGGATTGTAGATTTAAATGTGAAAGAAAAAAATGTTTTTAGACTATAACAAGATAATATCTTTATGAATTTGAGGTATAGTAATTTTTCTTAAGGGATATAAGAAACAAAAACCATGAAAGAAAGACTAATAAATTAGGCTATATAAAATTTAAGAACTCCTGCTCATCAAAAAATGTCATTAAGTGAGTGAAATGGCAAGCCTCAAAGTGGGAAAAAATAATTGCAACATAGATAACTCGTAAAGACCTTATCTTCAGAATATATAAAGACTACTTTAATTCAATAAGACAGGCAAGCCAATTTTTTAGAAAGATGGGCAAGAAATTTCAACAGCCTCATTAAAATATAGAATATTCAAGTGGCCGGGGTGCCTGGGTGGCTCAGTCAGTTAAGAGTCTGCCTTCAGCTCAGGTCATGATCCCATGGTCCTGGGACTGAACCCTGCATCGGGGTCCCTGCTCAGTGGAAAGCCTGCTTCTCCCTCTCCCTCTGCCTGCCACTCTGTCTACTTGTGCTCTCTATCTCTCTGTCAAATACAAAAATAAAATCTTAAAAAAAAAAATATTCAAGTGGCCAATAGCATGTAATACTGTGCTCAACCTCACTAGTAATCACAAATGTGGAAATAAAAATCACAATGAGATCACTACTCATTCAAGAGTTAGTGATAAAAACATTAAAAAATACATTAATGACAGCAAGTGATTCTAAGGATGTGGAACTTATAGGGATGTGCCATGAGAAATATAAACTGATACAGCCACTTTGGAGAAGACTGACAACTTACAAGAGAATACCTTTTATTCTCTTATACCAAAATACCAAAATTATTGTATTTATTTTTGTATGAAAACTAATTTGTAATCTTAAACCAGAGAAGTTAGAAAAAGGGAAACTAAACTAAAGGGAGCATGAAATTATAAGTGACTGGATGGTTTCAGATAGGTACTTAGGTGTATTTTATTCATATATTTTGAAAGGTTTGACCATCCATTTTTTAACTTTATAAAAAGGACTATCACATATTTTTATTTTATTTTATCTTATTTTAATTTATTTATCCTGCCTAGTGTGTGAGAAATTCTGAATAATCTTCCAAATTCTTCCAAGATAAATGAATGGAACCTGGCAAACTGAACCAGGCATAGAGAATATACATGGAAATGTATATATAAATATATATATTTATATATATAATGGAATATATATGGAATATAATATATATGGAATATATAATAGAATATAAGTGGAAATTATTATAGTATATTCAAGCAATAAATCTTGAGGGATAGAGGAATTAGATTTGAGGTACACATTTCTAAGAGTCATAGATCTATAAGGGACCTTAAAGAAAGTGGAGTCATTGATAGTTGGTACTATTTCTTCTCCTTATACTACGAATTTTGTAATTGCTGGACCTTAGGAAGGAGAACTTCAAGGCTCTTCTTCATCCCTTGCTATTTCAACCAAGCAGTCTATACTGGGCCTTAGGAATTCTTGTTCTCGAGGAAGAGTTAGCAGCTATAGAATGGTAATACTTAAGGTTATTATTGGCTACTATGCTAGTGGTTGTGGTCACTGAGATTATTTAAAGATCATAATGGTCTTCTACGGATTTTTCACTTTTCCTATGCAAATTCTTCTGAAGGAGAACTTTCATTTCCTTTCTGTTCATCTTACTGGGTTTTGAAAATCTAGCTCAGGCAGCCTAGAGAAACTCCTCTCTAGGAATTAGATGCAATCTTTGTCCTGAATCCATCACTCACTCCTTTGCTTCAGTTCTTTCCTCTGGGTGGCTGCTCTTAGGTCTCCAGAGAGACCTATGACTTCAGATTCACATCTGGGTTTTGGTGTGAAAACTGAAAGAAAGGCACATGTCCTACTTTGAGCCTTGGCTCTTTAGGCCCACTTAGTTTAGGGAAAGGAGTATTAAAGGGCATCTGGCATAGTCTATCATGGCTTGAGACCCAAGCCCTTATAGGTAATAAAAAGTGTTTTGCCTTATTACCTATGAATATTTTTTTTTTCAGGCACACTGACAGGAGAAATAAGTGAGTTAAGGGATTCAGGTATTTCTGCTTCCTTGGTGTAATTCTAACTTAAACAATCATCATCTTTAATTGCAATGCCATATGCTCAAGAGTAGCTAACAAAAAAAAAAAAAAGAAAAAAAAAGAAAACCCTTTTCCTTCTCTACAGAAATTTATGATCTTGTTGTGTTACGAAAGAAATACACAGACATAGGTAGGTGTCAAGCCACTTATAAACTAACTTAAAACAATAAGTAAAGTTGTGTGTGTGCACACTTACTTATGTGGTGCCTACAATAGCATATGGTAAGTTTTAAATAAATATTTATGTAATGAAAGCATGAATTCATAATCCAAGTGTTGTTAGGTATTCTCTTAAAATACCAAACTAGAATTAAAAACAAAACCCAAAAGGATAAAGCAATGGATCGAAAAGATTTGCTGTTATTGTCCCCAGAATCAATGAACAAGAGAAAGATACAAAAGAAAATAATGTATTAATTGATACCTAATTATTTTTCTTGTTCTCTAGGGTTTGGGAATCTGTTTTATCAACACTACGTGTGTGTGTTCTATCAATAATCTTACTATGCTAGTTACTGAAACAACAATAGAAATCAAGTGATTTTAGTACTTAAATGTTAAGTATTTTCCATATTTGGGTTACCTGTTAATTACGAAGGTCATTTGTAACTGCTTCTCTCCAGATGGTAGGATTAATCAAAGAATGAAAAACAGGAAATGTTTTCAATAGAGTGCTATTACACATGAATAACAAAATGGCCTTTCAATCATTTTTATAGCAAATGATTATTGTGTCTTAAATTTGAATAGTGAAATATTGATGATCCTTTTTTGTAAATTGTTTTAACTTGCCAGGTTATGGCACTTATTAGTTGATTTATAACTGAAGCACTCCAATACAACGTTAATTTTAGTGCACTGGTTGCTTCATATTTGCTACTTTTGGGAAATGGTAAAAAATTCAACTGTTGTTAAATCTTTTATTATGCATATCAGATTATGTGCACTGAGATGTGAATCTAATTGAATGCCTTTAGATTTTATTATTATTTTTTAAAGACTTTATTTATTTGAGAGAGAGAGAGAGAGAGTGCACTCCTGCACAAGCAGGGGGAGGGGCAGAGAGAGAGGGAGAAGCAGGCTCCCCACTGAGCAGGGATCATGAAATGAGCCAAAGGCAGCCACTTAACCAACTGAGCCACCCAGGTGCCCCTAAATTTTATTATTTTTAACACAGCATTAAAATAAATTAACAAACATTAAACACTCCCTATATTTCACTCCTGTTAGACTATGAATTCAGAGATAAAAGACTATCTCCTGCCCTTCAGGAATATCCACACAAGTAAGTTAAAGCATTTTTCTAGAATTTTTCAAATCTTTTCAAAAAAAGCTTGAATTTTGGGTTAGTAGGAATTGAAGGCAAAAGCCTTGTTTTGAAAACACATTTAAAAGAGATGAATGCATTTTTATCAACTGTTAGAAGTTCTGTTTGCTCTGCTGAAATAAGTTGCACATTTTTTTGTCTTGTAAGTTTCTTTTGTTTTGAAATCCCCATGTGTCTAACAGCAGTAAACTGAAACCAAACAAAAAACCCCAGAAAACAAAAAAGGAGCCTTATGTAAAACTGCACTGTAGAGCATCATGCAAACAAAGAACTTATTTCAGTGAGTTATTTAGACACAGCTTAGGCCATATTATATGTAATTTCCAACATTAAGTAACTGTAATTGCCTGTAAAGGCAGATTTCAAATGTTTATAAATAAAAATTACTATGTTGGATGATAATTGCAAGAGAAATATAAGAAAACCATAATCTTTCCCTTGGCAATGTTTTTTCTAGACAACAAAGGTACTCAAGTTTTAGATTCTAACTCAAACAATGTTTTTCTTTCTGACCAACATCCTCTTACAGCTCTGTAGCAATTATAGGATAGATCCTCCAGAGTAAAGGCAAAGGCAGAGATGAAGTTCAAGTGCTTCATGCTACATTTTCTTGGCATGGGATTTCATGTTGATCCTCAGAAGTGGATGTGGGCAGTAATCACTGCATTGTAGGTCCCTTTTTCTCAACTCTTTAACCTGTTAAGTATGTGACATGACAGAGACAGCTCTCGCTATAGACCCAGTAGTTCATTTATTATTATACAGAAATGACAATTTCCTTAAGTATTGGTCACATCACCTCCAGGAGAATTTGTGTGATTGTGAACATTCTAGTAGACTTATGCTTTTATTTGTGGCTCCTGGGTAATGTTTTCAAATTGTAACTTCACTACTTAATTTCCTTATTGGTGATCTGTATATCAGTGTCCTGATCTTGGGTTTTTTTCTCCCATATTTTAAACATAAAAATAGGCAGTGCTTTCTGCTTTTCAGGGTAGAAACAATAAAATACATTTACATTTTCTATATTAGAGGATATTATTCTTGTACATGCTGAGCCAGATTCTCTGAAGGCCTATGTTATAGCTAGTTTTATTTTTTTAAAAGATTTTATTTACTTATTTGAGATAGAGAGTAAGAAAGAGCAAGCACAAGCCAGGGTTGAAGGGCAGAGGGAGAGGGAGAAACTCCTTGCCCAGCAGAGAGCCTGACACGGGGCTCAATCTCAGGGGCTCGATCCCAGGACCCCGGGATTATGACCTGAGCCCACGGCAGATACTTAACCAACTGAGCCACTCAGGTGCCCTGTTATAGCTTGTTTTAAAGAGAGGTACCTGTGGAAGCTGTTTGGGTTTTCAATATGCAAGGACCAACTGAATACCACCCAAATTAGATGAAATAAATGAGAAAGGGACTAGCATTATTTGAATGGCTGCAAAACTAAGGATTTCAGTTAATCTGATTTAATTATCAAAACAACTTCTTGAAGTAGAAACAATTATCCTTATTTTATTAATGAGGAAACTAAAACTTAGGTCAGTTATAGGTCAAGCTATAACTAATACTGCCTTAGAAGTAGCTTTTAAATTTAGAACTCCCTTTTACCTAAGTTCTTTCTACTCTGCTATGCTTTCTCTCTTGCCCTGAGTCAAATATCAACTGGAAAATGCATTGGATATGTAGAATTTATATTGGTTTATTAGAATAATTTTTCACAGAAAAATAATTTTAAGGCTACATATCAAAATAGATCTTTAAATGACTTAGTTACATTGTCTATTGCATGAACAGAGAATTGGCTGGTGGTGCTTTCTGCCTTAAAATAATCCTGCCTATTAATATTTCAGAAAGGGTTTGTCCGTCTCTAAAAACTAGGTTTGGAAATGAAATGTGATGGATTTTCAGACCAATTATGGAGTTCACTGGAAAGAATAGTTAAGACCGGTACCATGTATTTTGAGCTGAATTGCGTTGTGTCCCCCTCCCCACTAAATTCATATGCTGAAATCCTAACCACCCATACCTCAGAAAGTGACTGTGTTGGGAGACAGGGTCTTCAAAGAGGTAATTAAGTTAAAATGAAGTCATGAAGGTAGGCCCTAATGCAATATAACTGGTATCCTATAAAAGGAAATTAAGACACAGACATACAGAGGGAAGACCATGTAAAGATACAGGGAGAAGACAGCCATTACAAGCCAAAGAGAGAAGTTTCACAAAAGCCAGCAGTGCCAAAACCTTGTGTCAGACTATTACTGGTCTCCAGAATTAAGAAAAAATAAATTTCTTTAAAAAATTTTAAAAAGATTAGGGGCACCTGGGTGGCACAGCGGTTAGGCGTCTGCCTTCAGCTCAGGGCGTGATCCCGGCGTTATGGGATCGAGCCCCACATCAGGCTCCTCCACTATGAGCCTGCTTCTTCCTCTCCCACTCCCCCTGCTTGTGTTCCCTCTCTCGCTGGCTGTCTCTATCTCTGTCGAATAAATAAATAAAATCTTAAAAAAAAAAAAATTTTTTTAAGATTAAAAAAAGAATTAAAAAAAAAATCTTGTTTAGGCCACCCTGTTTACGGTACTTTGTTACGCAGCCCTAGTAAAGTAATATGTCATCTTATTTGGTACTTTAGGAACCACATTTTTCTGGCTCATATCTTCAAGAAGTTCCACCTGGGAATTACTCTTAAGATATAGAAATCATCCATAATAAGATACAGAAAGAAAAATATAATTAGTCACCCAATATATTAAATAACTATGAACAGTCATATTTATGATGATATTAAAGCAACACTCTGGATGTGATATGAGAGCTTAGAATCTCTACCATTAGGCTGGATGAAATATAACAGTTCTGTGTACCATACTCCTAAGAACATGAAACAATTAATTAGAAACCTGCAATTATATATTGGTAGTCAGATGTCTACAAGATTTGATATGAAGATAGGGAAAAAATGCTTACCCAATGTTCAACATCATTGGGCTTTGCTGTAGGCTATTCAAGAGTTCTAGTAATAATGAAAATTTGTCATCTAGGTAGAACAACAAATTAGGTTTGAATTATTCATTAGTATTATAGTATAAATTAATTTAATAGATTGCATAGCCAATCACTTAGCCAGTTCCTATGGCAAGTGGGCACATAAATTTTAATGGAGAATGTGTGAAAGCTGAACCAGGGACAGTATATACTGTGAGTGGGTATGGGCAGAGCAAGGGGAATATTAAAAGAAGAAACAGGCATGCAAAGAGAGACACAGCACACAAGCAAAGAAAGATTATTTGCTTTAACCTAGAGCTGGTACTATATAAAAGTATCACAAGAAATGTGGGCAAGTTTGCCATTTATAAACTCACAGTAATTGCAGAGAGGTGCCCAGTGGTGATCGACATCTCTCAGACACAGTGGGTAATCAAGTCATAACACCAAGCCTAATGTGACTGTGTACCTGATATAAGCCATGCCCTGCTTTGGGAATTAAAACATTTCTAGGAGGAAATGAGAGGTATATGCATATCCCATAGGAATTCTTTGTTTTCTCCTTTTGTCCCCTAGTCACTACAGGTTGAACCCAATGAAATTGTCAATATTTGACTATTTTGACATATAAATATAGCAATTTTCATGTAGCTTAACCTAGCATTAATAAAATCTCCTTTGACTCTCAAGAGTGTCTGCATTTGATAAATCATATGGTCATCCTAAGTTATCTGTGGTATCTTTATTTTCGCAGGGTTGTCTGGTAATGATTTTCGTTATTTCTTTTAATTGGTAACAGTAATTTGTTACATTTAGAAACATCGTTTCCTTTTTGAAACACATGTGCGCACACACTCACAACTTGTACTGAAAATAGGAACCAAGAATATGAGCCAAATTCTTCCACTACAAAATATGAGACCAGTAACAAAACAATATATTTATATTAAATAGGTGATGGAGATTAAGGAGTGCACTTGTAATGAAAGGTGTTGTATGGAAGTGTTGAATCACTATATTTTACACCTGAAACTAATATTACATTGTATGTTAACTGGAATTTAAATAAAAACTTAAAACATAATTTTAAAAAAGATCATCATATTCGCTTCCAATTTTTAAATACTTAAGTGTTATCTATCTTTTTGGAAGGGGAAAATAAAAATAAGTGAAAAGATAAATTTCACTATGTCCATAGTAGAAATTGATCATATTTCTTGCATAAAGGAAGCATAAAGATATCATTCTCTTACTACCTAGTGGAACTGCTTCACACTAAATTTGGTAGATATTGGAAACTCTCCTAGGACCATGACACAGACATGCAATAATTAACTTTGTCAGATGGCTAGCAGCTGAAACCAATTATATAGCAATGCAGAAATGTACTACCTCTCATAAAGAGAATAGAAACCTGCCTAATAAAATAAATAAAATCATTTTTACAATCACGGTAAATAACCATTACTGCTTCATTGTGCTTTTACCTTAGTTATTCACTTGCTCTGATATAAAATAATAATCTAAACTCCAGTGACTGAGATTGAATTACCAGGTCCCAGTAAACACGTACTCTCTCTTTACTTCCAGTATTGCTACTTCTTTCATTAGCTGGTATTCTTTACATTTGTTTCTTGCCCTTTATTTATCATCAAATATGTCAACAAGGCCAGGGAATTGTTTTTCAGTTAAGGTTAATGCCGACATTTCTCTCTTTAGTATTAAAATATGGATTAGTTTTCTAAGAGCGGTTGTGCCTTACTTATTCCACTAATCATTGTGCTGCTGAACTGCAAAGAATGGTGAGAGGGCTTATTGACAATTCTCTACTGCAAGGGAAACTCAAATCCTTGAAAAATGCAAAAATATAGGCATTGCAAAGAAACTGCTGAAACACAGCAGTCTACTATTACGTGTGTG